>NW_027466186.1:6160000-6245000 GCF_046127955.1 Nelusetta ayraudi | reverse complement strand
ATGGTCTCACTGTAATTTCTCAAACGTGTCCAGCAGGTATAAGATGAGCTGTAACTGCACTCCAAAACACTCATATTGTCATGTAGGGTACGAAATAATAATGCAACATTACGAGACAAAGTTTTCAAGGCAAATGCATAACTGGAACTACATTTCAGAAGTACCAACTGGGTGCAAGGGTTTCAAAAACACATGTTTAGTGAAGTCTGTTGAGGAGGTGGCTGTTATAGTAGATATTAGCGGTGATGATTTCTTTATTAACTACGAACCACAACCTTGTTTATTTGATACATAAAAGTAATAAATAATGGAGCACTATCTGCGCTGGAACAGCGTCACTACACCCAGTTGTCTACTCAAGAAAGCAGTTTTGAGTGCTTTCGACATGTGTAGTAACGTAACACAATTACACATTACTACACCGTAGTGTGTTGAATATGAAGGTCACAACTGTTCAACCGGAGCATTTTGGAGCTGTTGGATTGTGTATTTGATGAGTTTTGAGGGAGGGGAGACCAGAACCGTGCACCTTCAGTTTGTTCACTGTGCAGCTCGTGTCTCGTGGATCTCAAAACAACAGGCACTGATAATTACAGGGAATTCAATGCACCTACTCATCAGACTATAAGGATTATTGGCAATTGGCGAATTTGCCAGAATGCTGAATGATCCCTTTAAGATAGGAATTACCCAAGCCGACCCAATTACTTAGCAATGACTTAAGCTCGTCAATGACAAGCCTTACAACAATGGGCTAACCATCTGTTCATTTGTGTGTACTAAACAACTCTCTGCCAGGCCTGTTTCCATGTAGCCTGCAGCCTACGCAAAGCAATAATATGGGACACGCAACCCCCCCCCCCCCCCCCCCCCCCCCACACACACACACACACACAGTACAAACATGTTTTTCAGTCTAGGGGATGCCATAAATATATTGGTTTCCATCCCAGTCAGAAAATAAATCCAAAAAGTGTAGTACGGCTACCACATTATGTTACTGTCACTCAAGTCTGTGGGTTTGTGTGTGTCTGCCAGAGTCTGAAGCCTGTATTTGTGCAGTCTAGGGCTCACAGCCATGTGGGAGCAACAAGAGAGCCACTATTTTTATTTCACTGATTCAGTCTCGTTATGCAGAACAACTACCATGGACGCAGGGACGCTCATAAGTGGCGTGAAACTAAATGGATTAGTGTGTTGCTCGTCATCTGTTGTGTTCGGACAATGAGAGGCATCTGAAAGCACTGGTTAAACCAACCATAACCTATGTCTGCCAACTGCAACCAGCCAGGTGCACACAAACAGTAGAATGGACATAGACTGGTTGTCACCCACACGGGCAAGTCAAAGGCAATGGGTGAAGAAGAAAAAAAAAACAACAACCCACGAATCAATTAAAACGAATTAAATTTTACAATAGTGCGGTGAAATTATCAAACCGTTTTTTTGTTTTTTGTTTTTTGTTTTCGGTTGGAACCGGTTACAAGGTGTTTAAATAGAACTGACAAGACAGCATGAAGGCACCGCCACCAAATGGGAAAGTGAGGAGAAGGGGGGTGGTGGGTGTAACGGTCGAGGACCGCAAGATAAAAAAGAAACGGGAGTCTCCCACTGGCGAGACCCAAGAAACCACAATTAACAAATCCAGATCCACTTCACTGTACAACGCACCGTTGTATCTATGGGAGTTGCTTTACCTCCAGCCCCACACACGTACAGTCTCGTTGTTAGCACGAAATCCTAATGTATGGCGTGACAGAAATCACCGGGCATGAACCCAGAAAATATCTCTTGCCTTTCTGATGAAGAATAGCTTGATTTGTCAAACATACATTTCGACAGTACGTTTCTAGCTCAAGTATCGTGAGAAAGGCAAGCATAGGATGGAAGGTATTTGCACGAAAGGTAACAAGTACCTGCTAAAAGAAGGGGGAAAAGCGAGCCTTGACTCGGTTACCGTGGGTTCAGGACTTCGATGCTAACAAGCTAACGGGCTAACCAGGACGAGAGTCTTCGTCATCCTACCACACAATTTTCAACGTTAGAGGATGTTACGTAGCGACGCCTTTAGAATCTAGATATTTTAAGGAGGGAGGCTTAATGACACAATACCTGTCGGGGCTGCGGATCCCGAGTCTGCCGCTGCAGCAGTCGCCATTACGACTTGGCTTGTCTCATCTCGCAAAGCGCCGACAATTTAATTCTTGATGCTGGTATCGCGGCAGCACCACAGCGCCCCCGGTGGACCGATATGGAACATGGTTTATTTCTGCTCTACTCTGTTTTATCTAGCCGCATGCTGGACCTCTCTCGTTCTACTCATGTCGCATACAAGTTTACTTGCTTACACATTCAGTGAATGTGTAGGATAACATACAACATGAAACACGTCAGACATTTGGTTTATTAAGATTAGCCAAATCAATATTAAATTTAAATTGTGTACATGGAGGACTGAATAAGAAGCCTGATAATGACTGTGAACACTTTTAATCCTCATAAACCTTATCACCTTTTGATCAGTATATAACATTGTACACATGCTTTTGAGACCGATACTTTGGATGTACAAACAAATTACTGCACTCAGTTACAGCTTTCTGTCTAGCAATCACACCATTAAAAATCACTGTTGTTTTATCTAATTTTGGTAGGATCAATTTAAATGTTTTTACTGCAAGTGTCATAAAAGCCATCTCATCAGTTCTGCTTGTAGAAAACCACGAAATATATACTTAAATGAATAGATTTTAATTAAATGTATATTTGTAATGGAGTAAACAATTATTCATCTCACTGTTGTCATTAAAGTACACTTGTTTATTTCATATATATGTATATTTATTTATTTATTTGTTTTATTATTTGAGCCGACAACCTTTTACACTAGAGTCAGGTTTATGTCATCCTGAGCTATTTGTCCTGAAATAGTTTCAGTAAGATCAAATTAAAATGTTTGTACTTCTTACAAGCTATGCAAGCCTAAACAAGGCACAATTATAAATAGAGAATTGAATAATCAAATGTGTTAATTAATTTATAATGGAAATAAATGTATACCAATTATAAAAAAAAATCTAAATAAATGTAAAACAACATGCTGCTTAACAAACAACAGCCAACTTATTTACCACAGTTATTATGTTATTGTATTTTGCTTCATGTGTCTTTGATGCCTGAATAAAATTCAGACAATCAAGTTTTATTTAGTTGTCAGGTTTTGTGTTTCAAATTGAGAAAGGTAAATTAGTTGAGAACTGAAAAAAACCAAACATTGAGTATTGTCAAACTAAAATCATGCTGTGACACATAGCAGGAGATACTCATTTTTGGTCTTTAACATATTCCCTATTAGTTGGCTTCCTAAGAAACAGCAATCTCACCATAACTATTGTTCATTAGTGCAGTCAACACGCAATTTGTTCTATCATGGAAGGAAAAATAGAGATAACTGCTAGCTGATAGCTGCAGAAGTTTTAGTCCGTGTCCTCAGTTTCTTCCTTTGTAGAATCAGCATAGCTATCAATGCCCAAGCTTGAGAAGTGATCTGAAAAATAGAATACATATAAATATATTTAAAAAAGAAAAGAAAAGAAAAAGACAAGGACAACACAGCCAAAAAATCTATCCTGGAAATGTGTATGCAAGAGTGGGAGTACACAACTGACCTGCAGCAAAGTCACGGATATCAGCAGGCCTTTTTAGTAGCACGTCTCTATTGGAGATGTACACATAAAACAGTACCTATTAGTACGGATGACTTGAAAGGGAAATTGTTTTAAGTTGGTCAAAAAGTAGAAAAAGTGTAATTCAAACTAAAAAAAAACAAAACAAAAAGAGACCTAACTTATCCAAAAGTTAGGTTTAAAAAAATTGAGCAAGTCAAAAAGGGTTTTCTCACACTCACTATAATTTAAAAATAAATGTAAAGTATAAAAAAAGCAGTCATTGACAGAGGTTGTTTATTTAAAATGGATAAATGCCAGACAGACAGGGGGGCCAGAAGTTATATTTGTTAAGTTTGAGTTTAGTGTGAGTTTGCCTCATTTTGTGGCAAATATATATCTGAAGTTCCCTGACTTCTTCCCACAGTCCAAAAACATTAAGGTGAGGCCAATTGGAAACTCCTACTTGTCCGTAGGCGTGTACGTGTGTGCGAGTGGTTGTTTGTCTTTGTTTGTCTCTATTGTGTCCCTGCGATGAACTGGTGACTTGCCCAGGGTGTCACCTTGCCTTCACCCTATGACAGCTGGGAGAAGCTACAGCAGACCCCCGTGACCACGAGCTTGAAAATGGATGGATGGACCATCATCAGTGATCTGCCTGGCAACCAAACACAAGACGACTGTGAAGATGGACCGACTGACCTGAGAAAGTTGCTGATCAACACATCGATTTCCGGATGGCACCTTAGGTAATTTTCGTTCTCGATTCTGGTCTGGATCTGGGTCAGCAAAACAGACGTTCCCCGTTATGGGACCAATAATAGAAAGTCTGAGCAGGAGGGGCGGGTGGGCGGACTGGAGCAGCTCATCTTGTCCAGCCGCTAGCCAGCCATGCTAACCCACCTTGAACTGTCGCAGTTTCTCCTGCTGCTCGGGGCTCAGCGCGCCGACGTCCAGTTTGGCCAAATGTCTGTCAGCGGCCATTCTTCCTTTTCCACTTTTAGTCTGACTTTTCCCAGGCCGCGATTTGTAAACTCCGAAAGCTGATATTGTAGACATACAGTCACCTGTTGCTGCCAACTGCGCTCATACCAGCCGCCGACAGCTTTCTGATGAACGCCTATTCCTGTTGTTATGGTAAATTGTCTCGAAACGGACCGTGACTCCTTCATATATTTATAGCGACTTTCTGCGTCGAAAGTTAAACTTCCTCTTTTCAAATTACAGTTCCAGTCGTCATAAATCACAGCTTGAGGCGCCAAGTGGCCTTCCCCTGTCACATCTACCACAGCGGCTATCAAATTACGTTTCTGTGTATATATATATTTTTTTTAGAGAAATTAATTTCGTTGTTGTCGTTTAGTTCATTTCCTACAATGTCACATTATGGACCGTGATCTGGGATCAAAGCCGTCTCATTAGTGCCGGGTTGCTGATACCGAGCATTGCTATTTTGTGATACACTCCGTAAAATGTCAATTGTGTCCATGTTGCTACACCATTTACAATTTACATCACACCGTCACTCTCATCACAAATAGGCCGTTTTTGAACTTTATCGTCTTAACAAAATGAAGCAAAGGTACAAGGACAGCATTTTCTGAGGTCAGTGCATTTACCATAACAATAGGAATACGCGGGCATTAACATTCTAGGGGCAGCGGTTTTAACCATGGAAACGCAACAGCTGTTGTCATGGAAACGGCCGATTTCAAGCATGTGCGCGACCTCTAGGTGGCAGCGCTGTTGGTTGAGAACATCATCTTCATCGTCGTCTTTATAAGCTTCTCTCATTTACAAATAACATTCAAACGCTCCCGGATGCAGCATTCTAAAATCTGAAATTTCCCGAATATATATATATATATATATATTTTTTTTTTTAGAAACTTTTATTTTTGTTCATTAACAATAAAATAAAACAGTGTAATAAATATGCAGCAAAAACATGTAGCTTAAGTTTCAAAACTTAATTTTAGTTGAAGTAGTCTTTACATTGGACCCCCAAGATCAAGTAATAAGGCTGGAGGTTTTCTGGAGTGCAGGCCAGGGACTTGCTGACATTGCACTGTTCACAAACCAGACTTCCAAAAAACAAACAAATAAAAACAGACAAGAAACAACAATGCTCAGACTCTTTTTGAGTCCTCCATCATTTCACACCACATTGTGGTGTGAAATAGAACCAACCAACCCCAGTTCTGTGTACAGAAGGCATGAAATCTGAGAGGCATGACAAACGTTCTCTAACCTTTGCACGGCTTAACAGAGAGCTGAAGTAAGTCTCATTAAAGCTGACTTTGGTGTGTGATAGAGCATGGAACAACAACAGAAAAGAAAAAAATCTCTGGCTAGCTTTATTTCTCTTCCCCACTATATGCTTCTGTTGGAGGAAAAAAATAGCTGCCGTTATTAAAATGCATGGTTTGGTTACTCTCATTGAAATGCTGTTCCTCATTTTCTTCCTCATCTTCTGGCCGCTCCTTATGGCACCGAGGGCCAAGGGTTACCAGGGCCTGCCCCTCTGGATATGGTGGGGCAGAGGGCTGTGGCTGGGGCGAGTCCCCTGAGCAGCTCTCGAAAGCCAGACTCTGGAGTTTTGACAGTAATCTGTCCCTGTGACTGAAATGAAAGGTGAGAGGTGAGAGGACTGCTATTGTTTTCTCACTTCCTATCTGTTACAACTTAACTGTTTGTTTTCCTACCACAGTACCTAAATATGTACACCGCTAAAATAACCGACAGGACAGCCAGGACAGCCGAGATCCACAGAATATGAGTCGACACGTCTACCGGTTCCGAAGAAACTGCAGTAAGTTTTGGAGCAACTGCAGTGAAGAGAAGAGGGAGGACATGGTCACACAGATGAACGCCACTAATGCAAGTAACAAACCTGTGTGTGTTAAGCCATGCTCCTTGTGGTTTGTTTTGTTATTTGGGCCTCATATATTATGACACGACTTCCTTCTGAAACCCAGTGGGGCAGAGGGGATTTCACTACACTTAAGTTCACTTTGTCTTTTTCCTTTTCATCCCCCCTGCTCTCACACACCTCTAGAAACACACTGCAAATAATTAAAAAAAAAAAAAAAAATGAATCCACTGCCAGCTTACCATCATCAGTTATGCTGCTGTCAGTCCCAGAACTTTCTATGTCTATATAGTCTGGGGCCTGTAAGATTGAAGGGAGGAGTGTGAGACACTGGAGGCAGCGAGCAACAAATGTATGTGTAAAACAAACACAATCGTCCTCAGTTCATTTTTAATCACCCAACATAATGGAAGGGACTCTCACCATTGTGGTGGTTGGAGCTGGGGCTGAGGGGAGAGACATCCAGATGAGGACACGTCATCGATGACAAAAAAGCAAAAGGCATTGCAATGAATATAGTTAGTTTCCATCTGGAGGTTGGTATCTCAACTTGTGGTTGCAATAACAGAGAACAGGGGTTTTCCCAATGATGTAGACAGATAGATAGATAGTTGAAAAATGATTTAAAATATTGATTATGCCTTGCTATTTATTTTATACATATAAACCCATGAAAGTCTAAAGTGAAAAATAAGAAATTATTTGCATGAAATGGGTTCCGCTTTCATGTTCGGATTTAGCAGACTGATTTAGCAAAAAATGTAATACAGGACATGTGGGGCAGGAGGTGCATTCATGAACTTGTAAGAGAAACATGACTGGAAGGGCTGAAAGTCAGTATGTATTGGAGGATGTTTGCACACGCTGTGTCTCTGGAAAGCTCAATCATGCAGGAAGGAAACTGGAGTCATGCCTGCCCGAGTTGCTAGGGCACCTTTTGTCAGTGCTGAAAGCAGGAATTAAAGTATCCAAACTATTTTTAGCTTCAAGCTGAAGAAAATGGGAGCTGAGGAAACATGCACCAAACTAAAAAGAGCACTGATGATCTGGCGAGGTTTGGTGAAAACCTGAACTGAACACGTGGAAACTCAGATCCAGGTTTGGTCTTGTGATGGTGTGTGTGTGTGTGTGTGTGTGTGTGTGTGTGTGTGTGTGTGTGTGTGTGTGGGGGGGGGGGGGGGATTCACCTGTCCAGCTGTGGGCACAGACAGGTGCACTCCAGTCACTCCACTCGCCATCATATTCATCCCGTGTTCTTAGTTGAATCAGATACTCAACACCGGGCAACATATCAGTGATGGTGTCAGAGCACTGATCCTTTATCCTCAGCACCTGCATCCATAGACACAAGCAACACCGACTGTAAAAATTAATTTAGACTCTTTTTGTCTGAGTGTTTGATTGTTTTCGAGCACAAAAAGTCAAAAAAAAAAAGAAAAGTGCATTGAAGGGCGAAAGCGCGAAAGGTGGAAAAGCTGTGAAAACACAAGAAACATAGAACATAGAACACAGAAACATGGAAACCAATCATCACACCCCCACTCCAAATTACTCACCTGCCAGTAATGGACCGAGGACGTGACAGGTCTGTACTTGAGCTCAAAGATTAGCCTGTAATAGTATCTGTGAAGCTTCCAGGAGCTCGGCACATTCCAGGTGACCTTCATCCTGGTTTCCTGACCCTCCACCTGCCAGACGGACACGTTTGTCGGAGGGTCAGGTTTTACTGTGGGAGGAGCCGAGGTCAAGGTGAGTTCACATTCGGACCCAGCATACAGGAGAGTCGTGCACATTGAGACTTTTTAAGATATTGCTTGTGTTCTCTGGACAGCAAATACGGCATTGCAAGCTGGCGTCTAACAGTTTCAATGACTTTTAAAAAAAAAAATCTTGAATGCTAAATCAACTGGCACAGTCCGGAGGGTGGCGACACATTCACAAAGTAATTCAGTTAGATACACACAAGGTAGAAAAGCATTTTTAGACGGTGCAAAGGTTTTACTGCAGTCTGTGTGACATTACTACATGCGTGCAAGTAGATGAGTTGGTGCAAAGTCATTGACTTAAGAAAACGGCCCATTAAATGGCAGTTAATCAAGATGCAAAACTTGAATACTTGAAAATCTTTAGGGGTTCAATCAAAAGCAATGCTATTAAATTTGCTGATTTAATAAAGCAAATCATTGCATCTGGATCGCTAGTCAATATTTGTACAGCACATGCACTGTAAATCTATAGCAAGTGACTTACTCATAATCCATTCATTTTAACCATGACAATTTATACTGTGTAGGTTACAATTAAAATATAATTAATTACAACATTAATGAATTATGTTTTACTACAACATTGTGTGGCAAGGCGCAGAGGGCCCGGGCGGGCTTCGAACCCCAGACTCCCGTGTAATAGCCATTTGCGCTTAACCATTCGGCCAAAGGGATATCCCCTTGGCCAAGTAGCCAGGGGGCATGATCAATTGGAGGCATAGTGACAGCTGTCACAATTGCACAAACAAATTTTGACAGATTCTGATCGAGGACTGATTTGATCTGGTGGGACCCTGTCATCGAAGAGATTACCCATCGGTTACCTCGACCTTTTAAGACAAACACACGGATGCATCTATTTACCAATGTCCAACGGTGTGAAGTGGAGCACATTGCTGGTGGCGTTGCCCGCTATGTTGGTGACGCACATGAAGACATAGTGATAGGTCCTCAGCTCGTTCTCGCTGTGCTCCAGAGTGCACCAGCAGCGGGAGGTCCGCGGTGAGTACGAGCAGGGAGAACGGAGCAGCTCCGTCGACCTGAGGGACAGGAGGGGAACACACTGGTCAGCCAGAAGAAGAAAGGCACGTCGAGGACATGAAGGTGGTTGATGGGACATTGCACCCCTTTAGCTGACTGGTGCTACTGTGTGTCCTCGCCTTTTGCTCAGCAACAGGTGGCAGCTGGGCTTGAAAGAGGTCCTCTCCTGAGGCGTAGACTCACAGCGAATCTTACTGCTGGGTGACCTTTTGTAGCAGATGATGCCGGGTGTCTCTGGAGGCTCTAATGTGTGAAAGCAGATGTATTATTTCCGTTAAATGGGGGGTTTTCTGTTTTTTAATAGCAGTTCCATGTAAAAGGATATCACTGTACAGCAAAAAATAAAAAAAATAAAAACCAAAGAACTCAACCAAATTAAACAATTATGTTGTTTTTTTTGGGGGGTGGGGGGGTTAACCACTATTATAAATTTAGGCTGCTTTGTTTCATTCAATTTAATTTTCATCACCCACTCAAATGTGACTCATTCTGATACTTCAACATTCATGTAATAGTCCCTGTTTTACCTTTACAGCCAGAACAATTTTTTTTAAATAGAGGCGTCTGGCTATCCTCCCCTTTTTTCATCTCCCATACACATCCTCACGCTGATGAAGTGCACAATTGCTCATCAGCAGGCTGCATAATCTGAAATCTTCCACAACGAAGGAGCTTTTTGCTCAATTACTGAACCAGTGCTATTTAAGGAAACATTTATTTGCTTGCCCGTTAAAACCTGAACACAAATGCCAGAAACATCAAACATTGCCGATGGTGCGACCTCATTTCAGCTGGGACTGACCTGCGATGATGACTTTGAACGTGTACATCTCTGTGCCTCTGTAGAAACAGGTGTAGGTGGCCGAGTCAGCCAGCTTCACCGGGGACAGAGACAGCGCCGCCCCATTTGTGAAGGTGACGTCCTTGTCCCCTTTTCCGCCCGTGGTCCTCCGCGTCCACTTCCACTGGCGTCTCTTCAGGCCCCGTGTCACCCTGCTCCCTCCATCCCTCTCCTCTTCACCCTGCTCCCACTCCTCGTCCTCCTCGTCCTCCTCCTCCCCAGCATCTGAATCGTAAGCCTTTAGACCGCCTGCACTAGTCGGATGGACCGTGTCCGAGGCTCCATGTCCGAGGCTCCTGTTTGTATCGCCGGGTCCCTGACTTACAGCTTCACTGCGCTTCTGACTTTTTGTCCAAGCTTGCGTTTGGGTTGCGCTATCAGAGCCGTCTCTTTTGCCGCTGTTGGATCCGTTCCTGACCTTTACACCGTCCACCGTCACTTGCCCACTGCAGGTCAATACGAGCACACTGCCTGGGGATAAGACCAATGTTCCCGGGGAGGGTTCTGCACAGAAAAAACAAGCAATAAGTGGAATTCTGCCACACTGCCGAGTAGCTCTCGGACGTTGTTATCATAGTTGTTGCTTTTGTTTAATATTAACCTGATAGCTTGTGTCTAAACAGACACATTTAGCGGGAAGGTAAAACATTGATGCTTAGCGCTTCATTACATTCTTCTGTTGAACAACACAATCGTCAGGGTTGAATTTCTTTTTTTTTTTTTTTTTACCTTACTGACATCTTGTTAAATGCTCACCATTGATCACAATTTTCACAATGGTCATGGAACAATGCAAAATGTTGCAAATGTTCACCAGTTAGACACTATTAGAATTTTGAAGAAAAGTTATAGAAATATGAATAGTTGATTGTTTATCTTTAAACAGTAATTTGTTTCCAGTGTTGTTCAGAATTGACATTGATGACAAATTTAAGGAAACCCCCTCCGGGCATGGACGACAACAACCAAACTCAAAACAAGGCTTTTTGTGATATTGAGGCCTAAAAATATGACTTACACACAAAGCCATGTTTTATTTCATTAATTCAAATGAAATGAAGGTAGTTCCATGCAAACTACATACCTCTGTTTTGTATAAAGTGTAGAATTTTGCCCTTGTGTGTTGGTTTCGGTCGAGAGGACAGAGGTGCAACGTTGCATAACAAAAATTACCAACTCCTTCTGAACTTCCTCTTTTAACACAACCCTCGTCTCGAGTCCTCCTGCTGTCCTGAAGTAGCCAGTTTCTGTCATCTCTCACTCACTGTATCTGTCATTCCCTCATTACTCATAAAGGCTGACAAAGCTTAAAGCTTGCCCACTGTTTTACACTCTTACCACCTCCTGTTTGGTATTCATTGATCTGACTTCACAAGTTCACCTGTGGTGCAGAAGAAGAAGAAGAAGAAGAAGAAGAAGAAGAAGAAGAAGAAGAAGAAGAAGGAGGAGGAGGATGTGAAGAAGAAGAAGAAGAAGAAGAAGAAGAAGAAGAAGAAGAAGAAGAAGAAGAACAACAACAACAACAACAACAACAACAACAACAACAACAACAGGAAGAAGAGTGCAAACCCTTTCTCTCAGCCTTCAATCATTAATCAAACTCCAGTTTGTTTAGGTGCAGCACAACAAAGCAAATGCTTAAAGAAAAACAAACAAACATCCTTCTACATTCTATTTTTGACAAGCCAAATATGTCATTGTAAATCATGAAAAAAGCTGTGAAACTAATTCACAAAACAAAAATTATTGACTGAAAAAAGTTTTACTGACAAAATATTAAAGATATTTTAATTTTTTCCTTCTTCTTAATATCACCATTAAGCTGTTATGCTACGTGGTCTATATGTGTCAAGTCAAGGCTGTCAGAAGTCAGAAACTCCATCACTGTCTCCTGGAGTCGATTTCGATCTAAGTTTCCCCATGCTGTCATTTGTACTGTGGCGAAACTCACGCAATCGCTCAAAGTGAAACGAAAAGAAATGGAAACAGTACGAGTTTTCTTTGAGTTACAGTGGAAAATCCAGATGAACAGCTGATTTTTGCCCCCCCCCCCCAACGTCCACATACTGTGAACCGGGCCAGGTGTCAGCGGCAACACTCTTACCTTTCCTGAGGCAGGTCCCCTCGAAGGCGCACTGGAGCGGCGGGGCGCACAGAAAGCACAGCAAGGAGAGAAAACTCCGCATGTTCACGCACGAATCTCCCGCCAATCACCGGGTCCTCACACGGTGACCGACTGTCGGTCCAGCGGCGGCCAGAGTGTGTGTGCCGAGCCGCGAAGCCCCGCACCGTCCTCCAGTCCCACCACCACCCACGCACCCGCACAATGTCACCGGCTTCCTCTGCGTGCGGGACCCGTTATTGTGAAATCCCAGCTCGTTTCTTCCTCTTGTCGACCCGTTACACAGAGGAAATCCTCTTCAGCGTCAAATTAAAACCCCTCGCCAGATAAGCGCGCGGACCACCCTCTCTGAAACAGCTGCAGCGTCTCGGGGCTTTTTTCTCTTCTTCTTTTCTTTTGCATGCCCCCCCCAGTTCAACCCAAAGTTGGTCTGATACTTATTAGATCCTGATTTTGTTTACAAAGAAACTATACCTTGGGAACAAACATGTATATACACTACCAGTCTAAAGTTTGGACACTCCCAATGAATTGAATGTATTTTCTTTAATTTTCATGACTACTCCATTGCAGATTCTCACTGAAGGCATCAAAACTACGCAATGAACACACATTGAATTATGTAGGAAACAATAAAAGTGTAAAATAACTCCTAAATAGCCACCTTTCATAAAAAGCATATTTAGAGTTATTTAACATGTTTTTCTTTGCTGCATAGTTACATAAATATTGCTCATATATTTGATGCGTTCTGCAGTGTAGAAAGTTGATAAAGATAAAAAAAAAAAAAAAAAAAAAATTGCACGAGAAGGTGCGTCCAAACTTTTGACTGGTAGTGTGTTTGTTTCAATTATTTGTACATTTGTAACCAACCCGGACTGCTAGGAACCACAACTGTTCCTGCGGTCTTCATAAGAAATAAAAAAGAAAGAAGTTTCATTATTTTCTCACTACCTCATTTCAAATGCAACCACATTGACAAAAGAGAATGAAAGAAAGAATTCCCGCACACGTGGCCAACTTGCAAACTTTTTGAATGCGACGTTTCGGTCATAGACATTTGTCAAGCAAATGTCAAGCACATTGCATTTGCTTGACAAAGGTCTATGACCAAAATGTCGCATTAAAAAAATTTGCAAGTTGGCCATTGGTGCGGGAATTATTTTTTGTCAGTTTGGACTTTACTGTCACCCTCCGATGCACCGGCCGTTTCAATAGACGTGCAAGGATTTTTGCCTAAATGCAACCAAAATCAAATCATTTCCACGCAAACCTTGGGCTACTTTCAAAACAAGGTTTGCAAGGCAAGCACACTATCTTCACCATCACATTAATTGGTCTGTTTAAACAGTTACCTCCTAAAATACAGTATTGTCGCATGTCACATCAATTGCTGTAACCTCGTATTTGCCTGCCGCATTTTCTCAGATGTGGTTTGTTGATCAGCTGAGAGGAACAGACGGTGTTATCATTTCGTCGCTGTGTATTATCTCGCCACAAAGGTTGGTATTTAGCGGCAGTATGTACCAAACACCACAGATATGCTATTGATTGTACTTGACAACAAAAGAAGACCAAAGTGTTGCCATTACGACATGATTATTATTAGTTATACTCCTTTATTTATGGTCCAGTAAAAATGTAAAGCACTTTCCTGGAGTGTACATACACAGTTTATGTCTGTTCAGGGAAAATCAGGACATGAAACAAACTAGAAACGTCCGTCAGTCTCCTGGAGTCTCTTAGCCAGGTCTAAGTTTCCCCGTCCTCTTGAACACTGTGGCGGTATTTGACCTCAAAGACGAAAAAAAAATCACACAGGGCTTGCTCTAATGTGCAAATCGAGAAGGCCAACTATAAAACACATCAATATGATGCAAAAATGAAGGAAAGCAAGTCATGTAGAGAGGTATAACCGGTATCAAAACAACAATCTCCGAGGTGCAACGGTCCTCCTGTGTTCTGTACCGAGAAGTGCTATTCTCACTGAGAACTACGCAAACACAGAGGCTTTAAGGCAATTTTGTAAGAAAGAATAAACCAAAAATAGAGAAATAAACACTTAAAAATTATGTCATTTGTCTCAATAGGCCAACCCACTGTTGTTTAGTCTGAACAAATCACTGATTATTGGCTGACCCCATGTTACTTTAGTCTTCCTTTTTATACTTTATACTCAGACTCAGTGATGACCTCTCTTAACCTTTAAAAGACCCATATTATGCAAACATCGCTCAACTGGCCTCCTGCGTGTCGGTGGACTTTCCAGAAAATCTGAATATACTTAAGTTCTATTTTTTGCTACACTCAGAAATTGTGTTCCAAACACAGTCTTTGTGATGTCACAAAGGGTGCTGACTGGCACCTCTTTCTAGTTAACTGCAACACCATCACCACTTGAGAGCTCATCGCGGCCGCCTTGTTTTTCTCCTCTTCCAAATGTGGAAGGAAGAAGCTGTAAACAGAGGGCTAAATACGATGCTTCATGTAATTTTTTTGTAAAATAAATTGTGTGAAGCTGTTTCACTGAAATCCAGGGCGAATAATCCCCATCACAAATAAGAACAGTCAGTGACCTTTGAACCAGTTATGAGTTGTGGGAACTCAGATCCAGGTTTGGTCTTATGATGGTGTGTGAGTGTGTGTGTGTGTGTGTGTGTGTGTGTGTGTGTGGGAGAGACAGAGTTTTTTTTTAGGTCAACAGGAATAAGAGCACTTGTACAGGAGTTTGTGTGCTCAGCACTTCCTGTGTGCGGTCATGATGGACAGTAGTGGTTGAGCGAGTCCTCTGTTTCCCATGAACGTTTCACTCTGTCTGGCTCGAGTCCCTTGAGGCTCGGGCCTTCCAACCAAAGAGGGCTTCCTGTTTGGTGAGAGAGGTCAGCTGAGTTAATTCACGCACCTCAAAATACACATGCGTGATTTAACAGCGGCTTACCTGCACGGTCCCCAGAGTGATGCTCCAGCCTCCAGAGGAGTCTCCCCCGTGGGACCTGCCTGTGTTGGGGGTGCCGGTGTTCACCGGCTGGGCTGAAGTCTCTGGAGCAGCTGGGGTCTGAGCAGACGAGGCAGCCGCAGTTTGCGCCTGCTGCTCTGGCGTCGCGGTCGTTTCCTCCTCGATGGGCGTGTCTTGCGAGCCGCCGAGAACGGAGGAGGAGTTGGAGAGCGGCGGCACCGACCCGGAGACGCAGCTCGGAGCTGGGCTGCACTCGCCGGACGCACTGGGAGGAGTGTGAGTGTGCTTCTTCCTGCGGAGCGTGTCGATCCAGCTGGAGCTGTGGCGGGAGGCGAAGGAGGCCAGGGCCAGAGACGACAGCCGCATGTTCTTCCCTGAGGTGATCAGCTCGCCGAAGCCTTCCTGGTGGGCAAAGGCGTAGCCTGACCTGCGGGAGCCCCCCCGGGCGCCCAAGCGGCCCTCGGACACGCTGCCCGCCCCCCGCCAGGCCCCTCCCACAGTGCGGCATGCCAGCTTTCGCTTTTTCAGGTGCACCAGCTGAGTGTAGCGCACCTGGAAAGATGACAAAAAGGATGACAGAAGGATCGAGGTTAGGGGTTTTTCCTCATGTCTGGATAATAAAGCTACAGGCTACATAGGATGAGAACCATGAGACAACGTGTTGATTGCTTTCTTGGTAAATACATTTATAGCTCTACTTAACCTCAAAATACAGAGAAATTGTTTAATTCACCTACCAACCGACTGACTTAAGATCCATCAATGGTTATTTTCTTTTTTGGGTTATTGTCAGCCCAAACTATTCTTTAATTATTTCTAATTCTTTGTCTTTAATTCTTTCAATTCTCTGGTGTTGTTTTTGTAAACACTCCCTTAGGTGTTTTTTTTTATTTATTTTTTGCCTTAGTACTTCAGTGTCATCTGAAGTATCAAGGGAATCTTCTGGTGTTTCCACTCGTTACAACATCAAAATAACCTCAGAATAATAATTAAAAAATCCAATTCATCCAAAATTAAATGGGGGTTTCTGTCTGACCCTGTGAGCAGGTTTAGCTGAGATGCAGTGACCTGAAAATTCATGCACTCAGAGTAAAGTGGTGTCATTAGGCCTGACTGACTTGGTCAATATTTACAGAGTGTTTGCAGTGGATGAAGGACAGTGACGGTAAGCGCGCTGCGTGTACACACACGCAGTCTGCTGCTGTGTGCACATGCAGTTAATAATTGGCCGAGGCCGGTTTCAGAGCAAGCTGCTGGGAAGACGTGTTGAAACAGAGGCGATGGACTCACGGCTGCAGGCAGCGTGTTCTTTTCTCACCGTGTCTGCGAGCTGAGGTTTGAGGTCCACCTTGAGGAAGCGAAATGCCAAAACTGGAACTATACATATTGCTGTCGCCAGCGCAATAGTTAACCACACGACTGGCTGCAACAGTGTGCTCTGGGCACTGCCTGCACTCAACAAAAACAAAATGAAAACATGTTACACCGAGAAAGATGTGCATTATTATTATGATTAGACTTCTCAAGACAAAAAGTTAGACAGTTGGATAATTAGCTTAACTTAACTGTTGACTTGATTTCTAAGCGGCAACTATGCATTTGAAAATGTGTTAAACATGAATTGGTAAAATACAGCTCCCAACCAGCAAAACAAAATAACTTTTAACATAAAAAGAATTATTTTTTTGCAATCGTTGACATTTTAAATACAAATAATACATAATAAATACAAAGTCAACATCAACTGGGCAACAGTACATCAGAAACCCAAAACTTTGAATGTTAAGAAAACACACAATGTACAGTCCAAAACTGAACAACTCAATCATCAGCACAACATACGTTACCTACAAACGGCCACTGTCTCTGCTCAGTCGCATCATTTCTGTCTACATGTTTGAGTCATCCTGTGGCTAATTCCATTACAGTTAATTTGTTTCTTTCACTTTGAACTACACCGCCTAACCGCGGCAGACTGACCTGCAAAGCGGAACTGATTAGGGAAGATTTTGAAGAGGGTCTGACTGTGCAGAGCGAACATGATGGCGAAGTAGGAGCCCAGAGAGCCCCAGACGAACACATGGTTGATGACGGTCCAGAAGCCCGTGTCCAGGGAGATCTTTAAACACACACACACACACACACACACACACACACACACACACACACAGGACTTTTTCAATGATGCATTGAACATACAGAGCCGACAGACAGTAGCCCTGCTTCACTGACCTGGACGCTGACCACTATGACCAGGGCTGTTGCCGTGGTGACCGCGAAGGTCTGGTAGTCGGCCAGAGGGACGCCGGTGCTCTGCGTGGCGTCGGAGAGGACGGCGTACGGGACAAAGAACAGCACCACCGACGTGTAGATGCCCTGGGCGATGCAGATGAAGAACTCCCTCTTGTTGAAGAGAAGGTTGAGCTGCCCTGGCTCGTAGAGTTTAGGATATTCCAGACTCCTCTGGTCGGGAACGTCCTGCAACGAGAACTGCGTGGTTAAACCTGCACAATATTTTATGAAGTTAATAGGAAAAGTAGAAGGCTGCTGGGACTCTGACTGGGAATCTGTCCGAATCCCACAGTTTCACTTCCTTCTTTCTCCATTTCATCTCTAGTAGTAATACATAGAGTGAAGGTCAACTCACCTGGTCAAATATCCCCATGGCTAGCACAGGAAGAGATGTGTAGACAATGTTGTAGAGAGTGATGAAGTATTGATCGTACACCGTCTACAACAGGGGAAAAATTGGACATGTAAGCACTATTTAGTAAGACTGACCGGAGAAAGGCCCTAAAAATATGCACTGCAGAGAAAACTGAGTTTTTTTTGATGAGGCAGCATACTAACACCATGACAACGTAATCAAAAATGCTAAAAGGAAAAAAAATCAGTCAGCCATTGATTTAGTTTGGCTGCAGTCTTTGTGAACAGTACCTGCGCGGAGAAGCCACAGAAGAAGCCAAACCAGAAGTGCACCATGGTGAAGGCAAAGTTCTTGTAGAAGAAGTAGCAGAGGAAACGGCACATGCGCAGGTAGGACCAGCGGCCGTGCACCAGCAGGAGGCGCTGCAAGAAGCGGAACTGGGAGAAGGAGTAGTCACTGGCCAGGACGGCCTGGATGCCCTCCTGCCCAGAGATCCCCACTCCAATGTGGGCGCCTGCAGGAGCGTTCACACACACGGACATGGAGAGATGAGAAGAAATGCATTTTGGGGATTTTTGCGTGATTTTGTCTCAGTCGAGTAAGTGAAGGCATATTACTATATAATATGAAAGCAAATTATCCTTTGGTGGATTTTTACCAGAATCAACTTTGTGTCCACTGAGAGTCACATCAGGTTACAGACGTGTAAAAAAAAAGTGATGTACCAAACTTGATGTGGACACGCTTTCTAGTGCAACGCCTGTTTCCAAACACGCACCTTCGTCACAAAGTCACACGACGAAGGATAAACAAGCCTCTGCTGAAAAAAGTCATTGCCAAATTGCCGACGCAAACATTCTTTGTGGCTTCGCCTTTCTTCTCCTTTTGCCCTTTCCCCTCCGTCACAACAGTTGCCCAGGAACACCCTGCCCTCGCCCTCCTCTCGCCCTCGCCCAGCGACTCACTTTTGATCATGCTGACGTCGTTAGCGCCGTCCCCGATGGCCAGAGTGACGGCCTTCTTGTGTTTCTTGATGAGCTCCACCACCTGCGCCTTCTGCAGCGGCGTGACTCTGCAGCAGATCACCGCCTTGCAGGCGCACGCCGTCGACAAAAATTCCCTCTCCATGTCCGCTTCCAGGGCGTGTGCCTGACACAGCAGGGGGGCGAGAGGGTTAGGTGTGGGTGGAAGTATAAAAAAGGTTAAAACTCTCGTAATGATAATAATAATAATGATAATAATAATAATAATAATAATAATAATAATAATAATAATAATAATAATAATAATGAGAATAATAATGCATTTCATTTGTATTGCGCTTTTCAGAAAACTCAAAGACACTTTACAAGGGCATTCAAATAATGATATCAGTAGATACAATCATAACTACAAATAAATCAAGATTTAGAGGTACATTAAATTACAAGAAATGAAACAAATTTAAAAGAAATTGAAGACGGTGAGGTGTATGACATAACAGGACAGGCAACACAGTACAATTAATCAGATGTTCAAAGGAGTTCTAACAAGGTGGGTTTTGAGATGGGATTTTAAGGAGGGTCTTGAAGGTGGTCTTAAAAGAAGAGGAGGAAGAGGAATGATATGAAAGCTGGCATGCTACTTGCAGGACTTCAGCTTAGGTACATGTAAAAGTGTGTTGGCATGTTGTTCATACCAGGCTGTGGCCGTTGATCACGAGGGCAAACTCTCCGGGGATGTTGTCCATGATGCTGTTAGAGGAAGGTGGAGAAGTGCAGTGCAGCTGTTTCCCTCCTCCTCCTCCTCCGCTACCTCCTCCTGGGCCCACCCCGCTTTTGGCCTCTCTGAAACCGTTACTGGTGAAACATGCCTCTGCCCATCCCTCCATGCCCTCTTCCTTCGCTCCTTCCCGGACCTGCGACAGTTCGATCATCCTCTGCTTCGCTCTCCTTGGGACGAACACAAATGGAAAATATATCCATTGAGAACAGTCGGGAGAATGAATCACAGATAAACTCATGCAATTAGATTAAAGAATTCAAGAAGAACAGGTAGCCATTTGGGTGTATCACATGGGTACATGGGCATGTTTGCTATGTTGTTATAAAGCACAATGCCATTGATGATATCCATCCGTCCATTTTGAATCAGTGCATCTCCTGCACTTGGGGTCGCTGGAACGCTGGAGTCCATCTATCCTTTGCAGTACAGTGTGATGGCTTCAACGTGTGTTTTTATTATTTTTTTTCCCATTTAGAACAATTCATTCCATAACTCAGTGACAGGAAAACACAAATCCACCCCCATGTAAGAAGAATATATCAACAGAGAGCGTTAAGACGTGGAAGTTCCTCAATCCTGAGACGTGAACTAACCTGAGCTCCTGCCGCACACTCTGCACGGTGTGTCCGCTGATGATGAACACCTCCGTCATGTCGTCTGTCAGCATCTTGCAGGAGTAACCGATGTTTACGGCCGTCTCTGAGTGAAGGGAAACAACATGGATCAGCTGAGCGCTTCAGGAATGGACACCACGGAAATAAAATATACTTCTTGTTGTGGAGGTGATTTTTAACACAGCTGCATGCTCGCCTTGTGCTTTGTTTGTAAACGTATGTGCTCCAATCTCTGAATTCAGGTAATGAACATCCACTGTCTTTTTTTTGCCATGGGTACTTCCAAAACTTAACATGTGAAAGTGCCTTTTTTTTTTTTTAGCTTCCTACCCTGCTTGTCGCCTGTGAGAACCCAAATTTTGATGTTGGCCAAGGAGAGGATTGCAATGGTCTCTGGGACACCTTCCTGCAGCTTGTCCTCTATGGCTGTGGCGCCCAACAGCTAAAAACACGTTGCACAGAAAATCAAATCACAGCAATTTTCAATTCAACAAGTACAGGCTTCAATTCTTTTCACATGAAATTGTTTCAACCGTTCCGCTTGAAGTATCAACAGATTTTACAACATCCTGAGCTAAGAAGAAGTGTCTGTATTTATCACCAAGAGAGACATTTCCTTTTTATTAATGAGCTTGCAGCACATGCATTTAGCTCACTGAAGTTCCCCTTTTCACGGTTCTATTTTAATTGGCTGGAGAGGAACCTTCTCAGAAATTAAAGCCAATACAAGTGAAAAATAAAGACTGAGGAACCGACCATCATGTCCTGTTCTATCTCCTCATACACAGCGGCCAGTCGCTCCTCTCTGCAGCTGGCGGCCATGCTGGCAAGGTGGTGACTCTCCGACCACACCTCCCACTCGTCCTCTGTCAGGTCCCTGTAGGCCAGCGCCAGCGTCCGCAAACCGTCTGCCGCGTACTCCTGATAACACACACACACACACACACACACACACACACACACACACACACACACACACACACAGATGCGGAGATACACCTTTATCAGATCCATAGAGTTGACTCAAGCTGCAGTTAAGCTTGGAAACACTAGGTGGCACCACTGCTCTATCCGTCTCTGTGGGACTCCTTCTGTCCGACTTACATTGAGGTGATCTGAGGTGATGTTCACCAGTTCCTGGTTGCTGGGGTGGAGTCTCTCCAACAGAACCGTATCAGCCCCTTTACAGTACAGGCGGATCCTCCCCTCTGGGTTACGCACTGAGGATGAGCGACAGCATGTGGAAAAAGAAACAAATGCCAATAATGAAAATGTTCCACCCAACTGCCTTTGAATGATAAGACTGCTTTTCCTTTGATTCAATGAATGTCAGTGCTGAATATGTAGGCAGGCCTGTGTTGGCAGCAGGAAATGTGATTACGATGCTGAGGACAAACTACTCTCGGCAATGGCAAAGTCTTCAGGCTAAAACTTTAAATAGAACAATGGGCCAACAGCGAAAGGTCCTACAAACAAAGAAACACGCAAACAAAAACTCACGAGTTTTTTACAACCTGTGGCAAAAAACAATTTTTTGGACTTTCCAGATGTTTGAAAGGAGACAAAACAAAGGGCAAAGAGAACAGACACCTGGCTGTGAATGTATTCACTCATCTAAAAGAGATATCAGTGCACTATGTGACATCACAAAAGGATGATTTTCAGAAGAGTGCACAATGGAGCGTGCATGAGATATAAGGATGAGCTGCAGAGTTCATTGGCAGGCTATAGAGACAAAGAATATTGTCACAGGATAGCACTTGGGTGAATTTCGTTTCGACTATGTAACACAACACCTTCCTATTGGCCCCTAGTTTGTATATATTTGAACACAAGTAATAAAAAACAGACCTATGACAGACATTCGCTTGCGTATGTTGTTGAAGTCAAGAATGGCGAGCAGACTGTAGGTGACGGCTCGGCCCATCTCTGTGGTGGTGATGGTTCCGGGAGTGCGAGAGCGAAACACAAAACCAAAGTTTCTGGCCGCAGTCACAAGAGCGCCCTCATCTGGAGACTGAGCCTTGTAAACCAGCTCGCCTGGCAAGAGATAAAACGTAAAACCAACAGTGAACCGTCAGATCTTTGCGATCCTCTAACCCGACACCCCCCCCGCCTTCCTCTCGCTCACCCTCACTCTTCTCCTCACTCATGACGGTGTGGCAGAGCGACAGAAGGCGGAAAAACTCGTGGGCGTGGTCGTCCCCAACCTTCACCGACTCCAGCAGGGTGTCGTCGTAGAAACAGAAGTTTGGATCTGCCAGAGGGTTGAAGGCAGTGAAGTCCAATCTCTGGAGGGAAACCAATGGTCAATCAGAGATACTTGCCTGGTGCCTGTGCCTAAAGTGCTAATGGATGTCTGCGAACACGTGTTCAGACGACCAACCTTTGGCAGCGGTCCCAGTGGGTCAGCCACCTCACCTGACAGTAACACAAACAGACAGCAGATGTGTTGAAGTTAATAATAACAGACTGCAGTGGTGCAACGGCTTAAGAAGCTCCGGAATCTCTTGCGTGTGCGTGTGTGTGTGTTGCACTGACCATAAGTGTGTCCGTCGATGGAACACTTATTGAAGCTCATGATGTTCTGCGTCAGAGTGCCGGTTTTATCGCTGAATATGTACTCAACCTAAAGGAATCGTTTCAAACATAAAATTCAGAATCTGTAAAATATTTCACACAGAAAGGCGTGATGATGAGTTGTTTTGGTCCACTTTTGCATAGTAAAGCTGTAACAAGTGATCCACAGCACAATTACTCAGCCGTGTTCAAGAAAACTATTGAGGATGAATTAGTGCAGTGAGCTGAAACAGAAAAAATAGATGGAAAGGTGATGACCTGAAACATATAGCCAGTAAAAGTGCATGATTTATACATGCAGTAGCCATGTTTGTGCATGCTTGAACAGTCAGAATTAGAACATCTATAAGAAAACTGAGCTATAAAAAGCTAGGATAGATATGTAAAACTTTAATCAAGCAGTTTGACAGAAGTGTGATTTTGTTTGTTTGTTTTTACATTAAATTCCTGGAAGTTGTTTGCCTTTATTATTTAAAAATGTGAACAAATACAGGTTTGGTCTTTGGAATCATTTGGAAAGACAAATTCTGAGGGGAAAAAAAGGTCTTAGAATACCCTTGCAGCAGTCCTTTCCACTAAACACTAAAATAACACTACAACAAACGTGGTTATTCTCAACCAGTGACGAGAGAGACGTGGTTCTGAAAGGACTATTTCTGCTGTGGTCCCCGCCTGTTTCTTTTGTAGATGGAAAAAAAAAAAATTAGCTCTGAAATTCTATTAAATCACACCAGATTGCGTTCCATCATGTCCAGAGTGATTACTCTGGACTGCAAACAGCAGGGGCCATACATCGCAGGCCAACACACAGTAATTCACTGCACTGTTGCCAGCGTGTCAAGAGGAATATTAAAGCCTCCGTCAAAGAGCTGCTCAGACACTTTCACCATCACACACACACAGAGCGCGGGTCGCCCACCTGACCCAGCTCTTCATTCAGAGTGGTGGTCCTGGCCTCGGCTGCCGTGTTGCACTGCGAGCAGAACATCTGCTGGTCCCAGTTGATGAAGTAGCTGTGGCCCAGTCGGATCACCTCCACGCTGCAAGGCAGACGATTGAAAGAGGGTTGTGGTTTTGGTTATGAATAGAGAACAAGTAATTGGTCCCTCTTGACCACTCACTTGAACCAAACCAACATTACAACATAGTGTTGTTTTCAATAAGGTTGTTGTGTTTTCAGTCTAAGTTGGTTGCTTGCTTGAGAAAGCACAACGGCTACTGAGGACGCATCCAGGGCTCCTCCTGATGTGGAAACTTCAGGTCTCATTGAGGAAAATCGCTTTTTACTGAAACTCAAACTTCTATGATGACAATAACACCTCAGCATCACTGTAGACATAACTAGACACAAAATAACTGTGATTAAAACCATCAAATCATAGAGTTTTATACGTCTGTAAATCTGAACGCACAATTCACTGAACAACGGTTTTGTAATTCTAGCCCGTCAAAAAAACAAACCCCTTTTTTTTTTTTTTTTTACTTTGTCTGCCCGCACTACTTTCCATAAGGTTTGTGATAAAACACATGATTGCCTTAATCAGTCCTTTTGGTGGTTGTCACAACGGGAAGTGAAAATTCTCTCAGGTTAGCAGAGTGAACCGGCCAGGTGTTGTGGTCTTATGGTCGCGTTATTTTTGTCTCCATCTGAATGTGTGTGAAATCTTTGGCAGAAAACTCAAAGCGACAGTTTGTGCCAGAGGCCTTAAATCTATATGGACAATGTTGGACAATTTAATATTGTAGGATGCTCCGCTCGAGAGCAGGGATAAAAATAAGGTTCTAAAACTGGTTATAATATGATACCTTTAAATTGGTCTGTTTTCTCTCCTCTGTTTACATGTTTAGTTATGTTTTGTGTTCTATGACATCTCACATGGAAAATTCTGGGATAGGCTCCACCCCCCCCCAGCTTGTCTGGTTCAGCGACTTTGTCTTGAAAATCACCTGACATAAAGAGAGATCGGCACCACCGTGTTGAGAATGATGACGTAGGACCAGAAGGAGAGGAAGGCCGAGAACAGGAAGTTGTCCACAGGAGGGTCCCAGGGCAGGTAGCTCTGGAACAGGGAGCCCACCTTCCTCTCCCACACGGCGTTGCCCACGGCCAGGATCACACCCATGCACACCAGGAAGCCAAAGATCTGACGCAGAGTTGCAGACAAGGAACCGACTTACATTCACACACCTCACAGCTGCATCGTGGCGGACAGCAAAACGAGGATATGATACACTTGTTGGGGCAGATACACGAAATGAAAGCCAAACCCCTGAGATGGAGTCCCGAAATAGTGACGGAAAGTGAGAAGTTTGAGGTGTCCTACCCAGAGCACCAGAGTGTTCATCAGCCGGTCGATGCTCGTGCGCTTAAACTTGGTGCGGCCGCTGTTCTGCATCAATTTGGTGTCGGGACCTGTTGGAGCAGCAGAGGCATTAAAGGTGACACGCGACTTCTCGCTCTCACGTGTTTTGAAACACACATGCATACACACACACACACACACACACACACATACACACATACCTGCAAAAATAACCAGGCCGTAGCAGGCCTCCGTGTTGCGGAGGACGCAGCCTCGCAGCAGCATGTTCTGGTTGGTCAGGGGGTATTTCTTGTCTCGCCAGTACAGAGTCCCGCAGAATCGGTCCAGCTTGTTGTTGGGCGGCTCGCACACCACCTCGCCTTGACGCACAGACACATGCATACATGTTATACCGAAGGAATGAATGAATGAATGAATGAGTAGTTTATTTCGGTAACAATATGCAATATTTGAATTGTGTGCTATCAACTGGCAAATAACACATACACATTTTGCACAATAAATTTTCTCACAAGAAAATTTAACAAACTCTGTAGCCCGAAAAAGGAGTCGGCTATGGTCCTATACCAACTATACAACAACCCACAATATCAGTGACAGAAAGAAAAAAAAAATCCTTAATGATATTACTGTTTTAATTTTTTTCTAAACTCAACAGAGATCTACACAATTTCAATTCATCATTCATCAAGACCATTCCACAATCTAACACCCAAAAAAGAAACACATCTGTAATTAATATTATTTATAACTTGGCTTTTTGTCAAAGACACTCAAGCCTCTTAAATATGATTATTTCTCTTTGTTTAAAAAATGTTTTTTCATCTTTACTCGAAATAGTATTACTAATGTTTTTAGGTGCACAATATCTACATTTATAATGTAAAAATCTAAAACTTGTGTATTTTGCATAACCAGTGGGTTTAGTGCTGGATATGATAAAAAAAAACAACAACCCAAATGAATAAAGCGCAGTGGAATAAATGCAACGGCATTATGCCCCTTCACAAATGTATAACGCCACACACACCCCCTGCAAGCTGATACGAGAGCAGAGTGGGTTGAATTGCTTTAGCGATGCATTTTCCTGAGCAGGTGAGGAGTGTGAGCATGCAAGCATCTGTGTGTGTGTGTGTGTGTGGGTTTATGGATTGCTGACAAAGATGTCTGTCGGCGTGCAGCCCAGTGGGCGGGTGATGATAGGCTGACGCTTCGCACAGGCACAGGAAAGAGAGAGAGAGCGCGTTGCTTAGCTTGGTTGAATGTGAGGGCGGAAGGCGTCAGCGCTGACCTTTAAATCATGGTGAAGCAAGAGGTACCAAAACACAGAGAGCAACCAGGAGTTTGATCAAACCTCACCGTCGAACGACGCCAAGTGGCTCTGGTCTCCGAGGTCAGACGTCACGGAGACGGACTGGCGCACCTTCATGTTGGTCTCTCTGAAACACAAAACACACACACACACACACACACAGGGCTTCAGTGTTGGCGTTGTGCTGCTTCTGTGTATTGTGAGCTGCTGCTCGTCTAGCATGAAGCTGCCTGGAGGTGTCTGACCCGTCCAGCTCGGCTGTCTCGATGTAACAGAGGCCGTGAGGCTCGCTGGTGGACAGGAGGAGCAGGTCAGCCTGAAAGCAGATCCAACAGCTGAGGTGAGCATCCTGGTGAACTCATGGTGCAGGGACAACACTGAGTCAGTGACGTGAAAAGACAAGGGGCCATCTAGATCACATATTGTGGCCGCTTACATCTATAGTCTATAGGCTTTGATGGAATAATGTCCTTGATGGAGAACAAATAGGATCTACAAGCACGTCTGTGCAAAGCATTGATTATTTTACCTTCTGTGATCAGTGGTTGTGTATTGTGTTGTGTGAGAATGAAAAATCAGTCTGTGTCTTACTGCTACAAACTGGTTGTTTTCCAGTTTGATGATATCTCCCACTCGTACGTTCATCCATTTTTCCTTCTGTAGTCTGAGAAAGTGAAAGAGAGTGAGATATCACATAAACAGGACGACTTGTAATGTTAAATAGTCGAGTTATCTGATCGCTGTTTAAATGGTCAATGGCTAAAGTGACTTACGAGCCTCTGATGAGGACCTGAGATTGACGGTTGTTCACTTGGTTGTCGCTTTTGTGGCGAAACTGGAGGAGAGAAAAGTTCATGGTGACCTGTGTGAGGAAGCGAGCCGACCTCATGTCGGAGGCATCTTGGGCGCCTGCAACACTTTTGGCACTCAAAGACTCGAGATGGTTGGCTTGTGGCTGGTTTCACTGTACTTACATAGTCATCTGTGGCATCCTTCACTGCAGTGATGCTCAGCACCAGAGCTAAAGGCACAATGGTGGTGAACCAGGAGAGTGAGGAGATCTGAGGTATTAACTAAACAGAGAGGAGTACAGCTGTTAAACACACTGCAAACACGGATTAAGAAGAAGAAGAAGAAGAAGAAGAAGAAGAAGAAGAAGAAGAAGAAGAAGAAGAAGCCTTTATTAATCCCACATTGGGGATATTTGCATATTACAGCAACAATACAGTAGGAAAGAATGGAGATTATATTGATTAAAAATAAATAAAAATAAAATAAGGCTGACGTGGAATAAACGGTGATCAAAACAAGATATTCACATTATATTGACAGTTGGATTATTTTACAAATTATGTACGTAAAGATAAAGAAGAATAGACTGCATCCAAACAGGTACTATTAATATTAAAGAGATTAGTTTCACTGTGAATGTCTTCCACAGGGCTCATCCTGGTAATGTTCTACCACCACTGGAAGGGTTTTCTTCAGGATATTAAAGAGAAAAGCTCACCTGCAGGATGAGCAGGAACAGGAAGTATGTGTTGGCTACTTCCTGGAATTGCTCAAACAAGTTGACAGGTAGAAAGGTGATGATGTTGTACTTGGAGGTCATGATGCAGTTACTCTGGTGAGAGAAAACAGGTTGAAGGATTTGGGTTTTGGGATAGATGATGTGCGACAGTGCGAGAGGTCGACTCTTACTGCATATTGAAACTTCTCGTTGTACTCTCTGTCGTTGGCCCGGACCCTCCTCTCCTCCTCTGCACAGAGAGACATAACGAAGGGCAATGAGTCAGACTGGGATGACGTCCCAACAGAGATGTTACAGAATGTTCTCAAGATGCCGCGTCTCTGATTTGAAAAAATAAATTGGGCCAAAATGCACATTCAGGACTGAGTGTATTCCCCAAAGATTGTCATTATCAGTAAGAGCCTGGGAGAGGCAGCGTGTCCACCGTGTCTGAGCATTTATTGATAAATCAATGATCAGCGTCAGTTCCAGTGTGTTTGAGTCCACAATGTCTTGGCCTCACAGACATGCGCATCAAAACGACTGATTAGAATTAATCCCATCAACTGATTAATAATCTGCTGCCTCCATCAGTCCATAACCAGAAGTCTGTCTGCGCCTGTAGGCTTATATCATAAAAAAAAAAAAAACCTTACAAAAGAATAATTGCAAATCTGTGCTCATTTCCTGCTCCTGTGCTCTCTACAGCACATCTCATCCCCTCCAGACCCTGCTCTTTAGCCCCTGATTATTTTAGGGTTGCTGGAAATGCTGACGCTGAGTAGTTTGGAAGTACCTTTCCCTCCTTCACTGGGCTCTTATAATATTGATGAGGCTGCTCTTCATAAGAAACACAGGCCTGTTTAGCTCAGCGGCTGCGCGCACGCATGCACTAATAAAGTTCGGAGGGGCCAAACAGCCGACAAGCTGCACTGTTAAGTGGCGAAAAAGCCCCTGAGACACTTCTGGCTGATGAAAAGTGGAGCCAGAGGAAGGGACAACGCACAACATAGTCATCAGAGTCGCACTCGCACACATAAACAAAGACCTGTGGTTTCCTGTGTTTCTGCAGTGGCCTGAAACCTTCACTCGCATCTGTGTCGGCTGTCGAGCAGCGCGGCCCACCGTCTTCAGGAGTTCCTATAGCAGCAGCAGGCTTCTGAGGCAGAGCTGCGGCTGCTGCAGGTAAACATTGGTCCACTATAGAGCAGATATTATGGGATGTTGTCACATCTGATTTGGTCCAATGAAGAAGCGCCGTTCACTTACCAACGACTATAACGGGGCTGATGAGATGCTTCTTCTTCTCTTTTTAGAGGGTTGATTGACGACACATTTTTTTTTAACTTATGGTGAAGTTTTTCACAATTTATTAAATTTCAAGCTTTTTGTGGCATTTTTTAAGCAATTATTTTCATGCTATATCATCCAAACATACATTAATTCCTTTAATGAAAAAAATGTTTATTGTTTTAATTCTTGCAACATCTTGCAATGCACATAATGGAGAAAAATAGCACATGAGGGCAACAGACAAGCGTCTTTGCAACTTTCCACGGCAGTATCTAAGGCAGAGAGTTCAAGGTATCAGTCTTCAGCTGCTCAGGAAGCAGCCCAAAGCTGCCAAATGCGTTGCTCTTATCGAAACGTTGCTGCGAAAGTCAATATCGGGTTTCTTATGATCCCGTTGCTGCGTAGCCCACATTATATTTACTGTAGTCCCCTCCTCCTGACTTTCCCCGCTTCTCTTCCACCTGAAGATCATTATTCAGCTACCTCAGGCAAGTGTTCTCTGCAGAGATGCGTCTGCCAGGCAGAGCTGCATTAACCGTCCACAGAGCCAGTGCCAGGTAAGCACAGAGACGCTGAGGCTTCCTATAGTATCTGATGTCGGGACCAGCTGGCCGCATCTTTGTAAAATGCCAAACATGAGCTGAATGCTTGAACATCTTCAGCAAACTGCCCATTAAGAGCTTAATGTCTTTGACTGGGATTTCTGATGCAGGCCGAGAAGCTACACAGTATCTTGTTCACGAAGATAAAGCCCAAAGCCAATATTAGGTGCTTTAATCCTGCTGCATTTAAAGACTTTTCTCAGACGTTGGTAAAGTGGAACTTCCAGATTAAATATTCTTATTGTGCCGCCTAATCCAAAAGCATTTCCTCTTTTCGCCCCCCTTGCGCCTTTAATTCTCACCTCTCATGTCCGGACATGTGAGTGCACGTGCCACAGGACAGCGTCACCTTTTTGCCTTCATGGCTGACGCGCTCTTTTAGCGAACACACACACACACTGAAGTCACAGCATCGACGACCACAAAGCACAGTCACAGCCGCGGCAAACGCTCATGTCCTCTTGGGGACTAAAAGCAACTGTGGGCGAGACGGGTCGGATGGGATCATTACTCACCGTGATTCAATTAAGCAAGAACGGGACAGAGGAACCGTCTGCGTGCAAACACAGAGCGGAGAACTCATTTGTGGGAAAAACGATGCCAGTGACACAGTGACGGAGTGATGGGCTGAAGGTCAAATTAAGGTGCATAAGCAGATCTTTAGCAGGGAGGATACAGCCAAGATGGAAACAGTCTTGGCTGCCGCCTGCAGGACCGATCATCGTCACTGGGTGAAACTATACTCTGCTTGTTTACACGGAGCCCTGACTCAGGTAAACCTGGATGCATTCCCAGTAAACACCGCACTCTAAACCAGGAAAACATTGGAGATCATATATTCAGCAAAAAGAGTTTGAAATTAACTAACATAACAAAAACATAAGCTTTGCATTGTTGAGGGCAACAAAATAATGGCATTATATATGACAATGTTATACATATTCACTGTCATTAAATAAAGTTTGACAGTTCAGTTACAGTTGATTTCAGTAACAGACAAACAGGCAACATAGTGGTGAAGCCAGTTAGGACGGTAATGCAGAAATAATGAGTGTGTTGTAATGAGGAACTACAGAAACTGGCATCTTGAGTGATGACTATGGAGTGGGTGAGGTGAAGATACTGGGAATACACGTTTGTCTCATTTGGGACGGCGCTAATCTGAATCAGCAGCCCCTTGATGATGGTGGTGATGATCAATGGTAACGAGTGAGAGAGAGAGAGAAAAAAAAAATCACCCATAATTATCACAAACCTGTTCCCTTCTTATTAGATTTGGCTCCTTTGGATGCCTTCTGCTTGTCTCTCCGCAGGGGGAGAACAGCCGGAAACCATTTCACCGGGAAGTCTTTCATGATCGTCATCCTGACTACGTCCTCTCAGTCGCGGGGCTGCTGCCGTGCCGGATGCCCGCTGCATCTCCCGCAAGGACGCGGACAACCCCCCCCCCAACTTGGATAAGTTTGATTAGCGGCGGCCGTCCCGCCCCCTTGCTCGTGCCCCCCTCCTCCGCTCTAAACACACACACACACACACACACGTGCGCGCACGATCGCGCGCCACTCCCGTCCATGTCCCAGCTCTCCCCCGATGCTTCGGAAACAATGAAGTCATCAGCTGACGGACGATCAAGAAATTACGCACCTAGCAGATATAACTAGTGCAGATTGCTGCAAACCTACCCAAAGAACCATTTGTTATATCGCAAATGCGGTGTGGTTGTGGACAGTCCGAGTCCACAACCATATGGACAGTCCGAGTCCACAACCACACCGCGCTGTGTTTTGTTGTCAGGCGTTGCCATGGTGAGCGAACTGCGGCTTCGACGCCGCTCCGGCGCACCGGTTTTGGGGAGGTGGCGCACCGCAGTGGGCGGGGCCTGGGCACGTGCCTGAAGCCTCGTGCCCATACATTAAACAGTGCGTGCCCGGAATGTGATTCCTGTGCAGTTTCACTGTACAGCAGCCAGGTACAGTCCGGAAGAATTCCTCTCACAAATGTTTCGGCCAATGAGCGTCGAGGCATTTATTGCATTACAACTCTGCCACCGCTGCACCTGCCCACTTATTGATACCATCAGCCTCACTATGAAGCCTGAGAGCATCCCCACTGATCCATAAGGAGGTCTGTCAAACGACACTGTAGGTGTGATTTTAAGTAACGCACGATCAATGTGTGCTGCCAGAACGAAAGTGAACATTACACAGCACATTAAACACAAGATGGCATTAGCAAACAGCATGGTTACAGCCCAGATGGAGGTATAATCTGATGGCAGGCAAGGGTTATATATATCCCAACTATAACAATGAAAAAAAACTCTTTGGCAAAGTGTACCCTTCTGTTTTTTTTTTGTTTTTGTTTTTTTTTTTTAAATACAAAATTAGACTTTAAAGGCATGGGTAATTACTCAGTAATTACTGAGTGGAGTCGCAGGCACTGACCTGGAGGAGGCCTCTTTCTGAACATCTCCACACTGCCTCCGTCCTCCCGCTATGGCCCATGGGATTGTCTGCAGGAGGTGAAAAGGAAGGTGTGTGAGTCGGAACGCGAGGAGGCAATGAAATGAGGAGGACAGAAAGGAGAAAATGAGCATTCACAGGAAAAGGATTTCAATTGAGATCCCCGCTGAATGGGCCATTTTCTCCGCTGCCTGAGAAGGTTAATTCACTGTAGGAGAACAAACTGAGGCTCCAGGCTCAACTCGCGCTCTCTATAAACTACAAGCTTTGTTTGTAATTTCAGGGTGTTCCAAAGAAACAAAAAAAAAAAAAAAACTTCCTCACCCAAATGGAAAAAATTTAATGTATCAAGCGTTGCAATGGCAAGACGCACTCACACACTCAGAGACACAGATGCAGGAGCAAAATCCGGTCCGTTAGAGCCGTAATGAGGAAATGACATTGAGCAGAGAGCAACATTTGTCTCTGTGGCACACAGTGTCTGGTGACTGGTGGCTGCTGGGACCAGATCCACTGTCAGGGGCCGAGACACAGTAATGGAGCTGCGTTTTCCCTCCCTCCCCCCCCATCCTCTCTTTACATTAGTTAATATTACACACCTCACTGCTCTCACTCGCAACACCTGCGTCTCGGTTAAACAATCTCATCATCATGCAAAATTCACGTTGCCGGTGTTTCCTCACAGTGATTTCCGTCTGTAGCCTGTCAGTGAACATCCTGAGACATGACGAGTCCATGTTTTGATGCTTTTGCTCGCCCTGCTTGACTGCACCAAAAGCCTGTGCTAAAAGAGCTCCGGGTATCAACCCTTTGTGACGTCAGATATGTCACCTAAACCACTCTCAGGTGACAATATCTCAGTCCAGGTGGTTGTTTCATCGGGAAAACAATTCCAAACATTCTTGCAGGTAGTGATAAAAAGAGGGATAAACGCCATGTTGAGAACTCTTGATTTTTATATAATTAAGACTGCTCAGCATATATAGGGAGGAGTTTTTCTTTTTGCATCTCTTTATCCCAGGTTAGTGGCACATGCTATGAAGTGCACTGCACACAGTATGGCAGACACACAGCGGCTCTGGGCGATGAGTCTCCGATCAATACTCCATGTGAGTCGGTACGATCAGCTTTCAGCTATACAGTTTCTGGCACCACTTCTAGCCCGGTCATACTTTTTGCTCTTCCATTTTATCGAACGTGTATATTCACTCACTGTGTCGCCGTGCAGGTTACTTATCTGTGCATCGGCGTTAGTAAAGCAAGAGTCGTTTACTATGTAACTATCCCACAGCTCCCTTCCTCAGTCTCTCACCAGTCACTTCTGTCCTCCCTGATCACTGCATAGCTCCATCTGTGGCTGGTGCCTTGTATAACCCCACAAACCTGCAGGGCTCTAAAGCTCACGACCCAGGGAGCGGGAAAAAATGTGTCGGCGCGATCAAAAATGTGGCCTTCAGTCAGCAGAATTCCTTCGATTTTTGGCTGAAGATTATAGGGAGCCTTTGGAGCGACACACAAAACAACATTTTACACTGTGGCGCAGCACTGGTTCACATCTTACATGTGACGTGGTGTGACTTCATTAAGCGAGGAATTTGATTCTAGATCTATTTTTATAGGACATGATGCAGTATGGTGCATGTTTATATCAGTCATTTTTTATTTAAGGTGGGTTTTATTCATCTCGAGTAGAAAAACAAATCTGTGTTCAATAAAATGAAATGGAATTAAACACAAGATATTAAATCTGAATCTGCTATCAATACTTATTAACCTCACTGGCGTATTTGTGCACCTCGTGAATAAGGTGAGAATACCTGAAACAGCAGATTAGTCCCATGTCATATCCATTTTCACATCTGTATTTTTATCCTGGACTATTATGGAGCAGCCTCACAGCATGACTAATTAAAAAAAAAAAAAATACTTTCAAGCAAAAAAGGAGACAATGGACATGTTGTTCTCATTTCTTGGCTTGCATTGATAGAGACAGAGCATTATAAAACACCAGAGGAGTTTGCATAACACGGGACCTTTTGGATGAAAAAACAGGATAGGGGTTTATTTTTTGTTGCCATGTATTTATTTGTGATAAGCAGAGTTAGACTCAAACTCCTGCCAATACAAGAAGTACGTTTGTCACTCCTCCGATGAGGTGTTTTGTCACATATTGTGGTAACTTTGGGAAACATCTATCTTTTTAAAACTAAAATAAATCACTCAGCTTAATGAGGAAAAATAAGAACTAACTGGCCAATTGCATCACAGCCATGAACCGTGAACAGAAACCAGCAGCTCTCCAAGTCTGGAGATGCATCTCACAATTAAACACTTTCACTTTGACTTTCATGGCAATCGAGATGTTCGACTCTCCGCTCTTACAGGAGCATTAGAAAAACAGCTTGTCAGTAATTCACACAGCCTGGTGCAGTAACAAGAGATGAAAGCGCCAACGGGACAAACATCAGTCCTTCCAGCTGGTGAAGTGACACCGCAGAGCAAAAGGTTCCGCGCTTCTGGCAGTTTGCGCCCACATTCATACCTTAGTCAGGTTGTTTTTCTCAGAAAGCCGCTGCTCCTGGTGGACGCATCCGAGCTGCTCTCCACGCCGAGGACATGACGAGGCTCCGGCCAAGAGTTTCTCCCGTGATGATGAAGTGAGAGGCAGGAAGCCGAGGATGCGGTGGGAAGTCGGTGTCGATGAGGGAGGCTTTGACTCTGGCCGGAGGAGGTGGTGGAGGAAGAGGAGGACGAGGAGGAGGAGCTGGATCCTTCTCTACCTTCTCCACCTCGTCTGCACCTTCTGCAAACAGGACTCCGGAACTCAGAAGTTTGACAATTTTAACGTATTTCCCCCAAAATTTCACTTCAACGTTCCCTTTCACGTTTTCATTTTGCAATACCTGACAGATGAAACACTACTTTAGTTTCCTGGACCCGTGCTCGTCTGTTTTCAGCGGGCGTCGTGCTGCTGCCCTCTGCTGCCCCCTGCCGCCCCGTCAGCAGTACTCACTCCCACATCTGCTCCGTCCAAGGTCGCAGCATCTAAAGCAGGGTCACCAACCTTTTTGGCACTGAGAGCTACTTCATGGGTCCTGAGCCGTATGAAGGGCTACCAGTTTGCTAGATTCTCCTGAAATAACAAACTCTCTGAGTTATATATTATTATTAATGATACTCTTCTATGTGAAGACACTTATCAAGCTCATGAGTTCTCAATAATTATCAAAAATGACTTTACAAGGTTGGATAAAATTGAATTTTAGACACAGCTCAACGAGCTGCACAATTTTTCGAACGGGTCTGCGGGCTACTCATGCCGGGCACCACGTTGGTGACCCCTGATCTAAAGGAACAGAGGAAACTTCCTCTCCACAGTGGCATTTACTCATACAAAAATGTGCATTAATCGTGTTGTGAGTGTGTCTGAGTGTCGCTAAAACCTAGGATTCACACTTTGAACCACTTTGCTTGTTTTTTTAAGGGGGAGCTGTCACGTATGACCTTAGAGTAGTATGACCATAGAGGTATGGCATGCATGACAAATGACAGAATTGGGCACAGAGAGATGACCCATATTGTATTTTCAGTATAAATGCATTAAAGCCATGGCCAAACATCAGTTTCTTTCCTGAAAAGGATCTAATCATGTGTTGTTGCTTTGGAATCTTACATTTCTGAAGTGACTTGTTTTTGAGAGAGGCCTCCCACTGGCAGACTGATGTAGAACAAACCTGACAGGTTCTTCCAAGCTGGAAACCCTCCCAGCTAACCTGTTTGTGTCATTACCAATCAACAAGAGAGAGCTCTTCTTTTTCCTTTTGCAATGCATTATTCTGTGTTATTCCCCCACTGCATTATTTCAGTTGTTATGAAAACTAATGTTTTTGGGGACTAAGCATAACATGAACGTGGTCATCATCACAACGAACAGTTGCACAGGAAAGAGGATTACATTATTAGTCTTAAGGTGATTTGAACGCAGCTAAATATCTTTACCTGTGAGTGCAACTGACTTAGAGAGAAATAGGCAACAGCCATCTGACCTTCCGACTTAAATCAAAGGGGGAGGGGGTATTAAAATTAAACAGCAGAATTCCTCTGTAATACAAACACTCTAAGAATAAGCTGAAAGGAGAAAGAGTCCAAGGAAGTGAAAAATACAGCAGCTCCTCCTCACGACTGAGCGCTGCCACCTGTCTAACTTTTTGTGTCTAGTCAGAAGTGCACAAGATACCAGCCAGAAACAGCGTTTCACCATAAAGATCATGACCTTGGTGAACATGCCTCAATACTATTCGCTCATCACCGTTTCATAATCAACCCACTTCACTTGTGTGCAAATAGTCTTGCGATGACTAGCAATCAAAAACATTGATTAAAGAGACCAATGTGACGGACGGTGGAATTTTCCATTTTGTGAAGTGGGACCCTTCAATGACCCTCATTGTGTTGTGCAGCAGAGGACAGATTTATAGTTTTCATATTAATATGACAACAGTAACAAACTGTGACAAAGAAATAAGAAGTATTCTTGTATTTTTATTGTCATTCAGTTTAGCACACATTCACAAATCAACATAATCTATATAAAAAAGCAGAGTGTAATAAAGAATACCGACTTTAACATAAACAGCGCAATTACACAGTATTCACCATTGTTCAGCTGCCTCTGTGCGAACAAATAAAACTTCAGTTTAAATTCTATGAAAGTAAAAACAAACAAACAAACAAAATACATTTTAGTACCATTTGCAAAAACAGATAAACAATACTTTGCTGGGATACTGACATTTGATCAGTCGAACAACATTTACAAGCATATTTCCGTCTTTCAACGGCCATCAACTGTAACACTCAGTATTGTTCAGCCTTCGTCTCCACTGCATTGTCAAACTGCGGACAGTGGTGTTTTACTTTGTGGCAGATGCTGGACACAGCTGTGGGAGGGGGGAGCCTCTCAGGCTGGTGGAGTTCAGGCAGCTGCCAGTCGATGAAGATCAAGTACAGGAAGGAACCCATCACGCCTCCCACAAGGGGTGCCACCAGAGGGACCCAGAACCAGTAGTTGTAACACCTACACAATAGATGCCTCGAGTTCAGTGAAAGGTCCCTAAACATACCCTTACAATCATTTTCCTATCCTGTTGTAATTAAGTTTTTTGTTGCCCAATGATATCAACAGTTTTCAATATCCTTACAAATCCTTTCTGCAACTCATTGCAAAAAAACACATTAGAACTGTCAAAATACAGTGGTATTTATTTGGGAAGAAGCAAAAGTCACATTTGAACATTACGCCGTACTGAGCAGGTCAACTCTGATGCTCTGGAACAAGCTGGGGCAACAAGAACACCTGACAACTCCTCCGCCAAGCATCTCCAGAGAAACCAAAGCACTATGTCGGTGGAAGCCGTGCTTGGAGTTCCAGCAGCTACTCACGTGAAGACCTCTGTGCCCCAGCCTGCGGTCAGCGTGAAGAGGCGCGGTCCCAGGTCACGAGCCGGATTTATTGCTCCGCCGCAGTTCCCAGACATTGACATGGAGATGCCCAGGACGATCGCAGCCACCACAGCAGGGATGAGCTCTGCTGGGGCCGGAGTGTTCCTCTGCTCGCCCAAACCAAGGATGCACAACATCAGCATGCCAGTGCCCACCACCTAATGGACACACAAATGGAGAGATGGAGAGATTAATAGATGAAAAGCTGTTTAAAAGGAAGGAGGTTGTGAGTAAAGCTGACCTGGTCGAGGAAACTTCTGCCCAGCGACATGTGCTCTGCAGGAAACGTGGCAAATATTGACGCTGTTTCATTTGGACCATACACAGTCAACACTCCTTCACTGAAGTTCATGATGGAATCTTAGACACAATCAGAGAGAGGAAAAAAACTGTAAATGAGTTGTTGGTCTTGACGCAATCTAAAAACGTTGAACTTTTAATTCTCAGTCTTTATGTAAATTTTGTGTAGACCTAATTTTAAAAAAATGTTAGGGTGTGTTTGAAAAATTCTATCATTTGTTTCTAGAAAAAACATTTAACATTTGAACAAACAGGGAATAGACCAAAAATGCACAAGTCAAATTTTTACTGATTAAAGTGTAGGGCAATATATGAGTTTCAATGGGCTGATCAAATATTATTTGGATACTTGGCAATTGTAATTTTCACATTTCTGTGGGTGACTCTGACAAATATCAGAAGCATTTATTTATTTATTTCTATGTAGAATGCTTAATTCAGTCAATCTTTTGACATGACATGATAGAGAGTACAATTTTTCAGATTTTTCATTTGCTTTTAATACACATTTGCTCTTAATAAACAATTCTGCTTGCTTGGAGTCCAGCAGTCTATTAGACAAACTGGATAATGTATCACAGTCGTACACAAACTCTTCAGAAAATATTTGTCGAGTGATGAAGGATTTCAGGTGACAGACAGACATACCATAATAGACCAGGTAGACGAGTCCTGATGCCACATAGGCTCCCAGCAGCTGGGAGAGAGAGTAGGGCACCAGCTTTCCCCAGGGCGCCTTCTCCAGCACACAGAAACTCAGAGTCACTGCTGGGTTTAGATGAGCGCCTGCAGACAAGCACAGGAGGAAATAGCAGACCGGAATGGGCATGTAAATTACAGCGAGTGGAGAGAGCGGAAGGTTAATGAAATCTCAGATTACATTTATTTGCAGGGCGGTTTTCCACCGAGATTGTTTGTATTCATCTTTGACCTCAGTTACGAAGAGTGGAGAACTTGTGAAGCTGCACAAGGCCTCTGTGCAGAGAGAGTGCCATGCCATGCAAGCAATAAATCCCCAAGTGTTTGGGTCAGCAAATGGGTGCAGAAATGGGAAAGCAATAACTCAGAGTGAAAGAGAGAAAAGTGACGTCACCCGAGACAGTGGCATCAAACTGAGTGTAGCCATTCGTCTTTCATTTTTCATTATAGTTACAAGTTTCATTCCGTTTACCTGTGATGTTTTTTGTGAGGTACATGGCCGACATCACACCCACCGAGAAGGCCATGTTGACAGACAGGAACTGGCCTTTGGTCTCTCGGCTGGTTTTCACCTGCGCTGCAGCCGAGCAGCCGAACAGCTTCACAGCGCAGAGAATAGGCAAACAGCGCAGGGGCAGTAAAGCAGAGATACATTATATACCATGTTGTATATTATATTCCGTTTTAATGAAATTGCAAGTAAACAGACAGGAAAAGCTGAAGACAACCTAACAGATACAGCAAATTGAAATGTGATTATGTAATATTTATGGCCTGGTGAATTGCACTGGAAAAGAAAATAGGTTGATGATTCATTTCCTTAATCTGAATGGCTGGAATGCCAATTTCTGACTAAACCTTATAAATAAAAAACAGCTGTGTGCCAAAAGGCCTTTCCAAGTAAATGTCCTGCTATGAATTGACATAGGCGCATTATGTACAGTAATAAAGATGATTCATTTATAATTATAATATATGCAGTGAAAAGGTCATCAAAAGATTGCTACTATCAGTTTTTGTAAAGGTCCATGCTCAACCAAAGAAGGGCCACATATACAGTATTTACAATAACTGAATTAGATGTAATTGAGTTATTGTTTTTTCTTGAAACTAGCCCTTTTACTGTGTAATGTTAATGTGGAAAACCTCTACTTTGGTGTACAGCTTCATTGGAATAATACATCAGTTTGAAACAAACTTTAAGAAAATTCCCCAAATATAATATTTTTTTGTTAACCTGCATAGGTTTTTAAAAAAATAACTTTAAAAAAAAATCCAATTCACTTACCAGTAAAACAAAAGTTCCAAGAAATTCAGCCATGCACTCTCGCACCAGAGCGTTCTTCACTCTTAAAGCACGTCGCTTCAACATACTGCCCAAGTAAGAAGGGTATACAACCATCCCACTCTGGAAGCCGCCTTTGCTGCGACCCAGCTGTTAGCTGACAGCCTCTGATCTTCTGTGGCGTTTGCAGCAGCGATGATGCCAAATGAGTTTCTTGTCACAGCTTCCAGCCGAGAACCTGGAGAGCAGCGCAGCGCATCCCACCTGACGGCTCTCTCATCATAACGTCGGCCTGCTGTTTTTAAATAGGTTGTCGCAGCTTTACGTCATCTGATGCTGTGAGTAACCCGTGATGTGTGTCGTGCGCTCAAGGGGTTGCTCAAGGCCATAAAGGCAGATGTTATTTGTCGACAGCACTGATAGAGGGCAATAAATTACAAGGCATACAGGGTAAAATAACAGACACAGCAAGAGATATTATCTGTACCGTAAAACATTTTATCTACAGGTTTTCATCTGCAAAAAAATGAAGGATAGAGGAGATAGAGAGAGAGCGAGAGACTGAGTGGTAGACACTGTAGACACTAAAATGCAGTGACCCAGTGCTCAGATTCTTTTTGGATACAACTTACATCTTGGACTAAGATGGTTTTTATTTAACTGCAGTTTGCAGACATCTTTGCCTTTCCATTTTCACCGTCTATTTGTTGCCATTGAACATGTAGACGCCCTTGTTTATCATTGCTTATTCCCTTGCAGTTAAAGTTTTAATCTTTAAAAGATGCGTTTGCACAATCCTTTACAAAAGCATTTTGTCTATAAGTGGAAACAATTAAGGAATTCAAATGTAAGAAATCTGGTCAGATAAGGAGGTCATTGTCTGTCCCTCTTTATGGACTCTGGAGTTGAGATTGGATTACGTAACCTTTTCTTTCTTTTTGCTGGGCAGAAGTCCGTTATTGTTGACAGTTTTCCAGGAAGACTAGAAAACTGGCACAGAAAAATGTGCAAATATTAAATCACACTGAAGATCCTGTTTGGAAGAACTCTTTGATACGTTTAAGTTGTGCTTCTTCCAACAAAACAGACCTTGACATGGACCCCTGGGACTGTAACGGATAAGACATCTTATCATATCTGTTCTCCATGTGACGTAGAGGGTCACAGGGCTTTGACACCTTTGACCCTTCTTTTTCTTTAGAATATTTCCCCTCTATGTTCAGGTATAATATTACACACTATCTCCCCTGGCTGAACATAAGACATTCGAACAACACATTTAATAGAAAGAAATATAAACTTTTAATATATTTGGCTTTTGAATTTACAAAACATACTGACAAATTATTTAATTTACACATGTCGTAGTAGCTTTTGACAAATCCACCTGATGAATGAATGTGCCATCAACTAACACTCACAGTGTTACAGTAACTGAGACCAGGCTTGAGGTAGATGTAATGTTGTAAATAAAGTGAATTCATTGACACTCCTCTCACCTGGACTACAAAATTAGACTTCTTTTAGGAGTCAGTAAGTGTAAATCCTCTCAAAAAGTAGCTGCTCAGGGATTATGCTTGTTTTTGTTGGGTCTCAGGTTGGCTGTGTGCAAAGCACAGGAGCAGTCCTCACGTTTTTTGTACTTTGACGGGGCGACATATGACCACATCCACCGGCCCGGCAGGCAGCTTTCTGATCAGAGACCAGGCGTCCAGGCGTCTCTTCCCCGTCATGCTCACACCTTCGATCTCGAGGACTTCATCGCCAGGAAAGACTTTGTCCACAGGACCTCCTGAAAGACACAAAGGATTTTTTTCATGGGCAGCCATAACAAGTAGAGAGTGCAGAGTGGAGAGCTGAAGTTAATTCAGACTCAGGGTTACATCAATGATGAGTGGCTTCACTTCTCACCTTGAAAGATCTTTTGCACGGTCAGGGGTCTATTCTCCAGACTCGACCCGACACCCCCCTCCAGGCTGAAGCCGAGATCCCTGTCGTTTTTCTCCAAACGCACGCACATTAGTTCACCTACGTCACGTCAAAAAAGTAAAACAGACACATTTTAAGTACCGCGCACACGCGCACGCGCACGCGCACACGCACACGCACACGCACACGCGCACACACACACGCACACACACACACACACACACACACATATATAAAGTTTTAGTTTGTATTGTTGAATTACCCATTAAAAACCCTAATATGAAGAGAATGTTTAAAGTCATGATAATCACCTGGAAACAATGTTATTAAGCCATCATGAGGAAAATTTCATACGATCGTGTTTCTTCACAGAAGAAGCCAATAAAAAAAGCCTCACTTGATATTTTTTATGTCAATGGCCAGTTCAACAAAAGAAACTGGAATTTCAGATGCTTCAGTGTTGGCCACCACAGCATAATCCACAACCAATATATCCTTTGAGGTGACCTCTGACCTGTCTCTCCAGACTGAGCCGGCGTTGTTCCAGCACTTCTTTTCTGTTCTCTGTCCTTTGGGGTGCTAAAAGTGCCTCCCCTCCTCAGGACCACCACACCCATGTTGCGAGTCTTTGCTCTCCTCAGGACCCTCAGGGCCTCCCAGTGGAGGTTGTCGGACAGCGACGAGCCGTTGATGGACAAAACCTGCTGCCCCTCTTTTATGGAGCCTTCCTGGGCTGCCACACCTGAGGGGAACACCTTGTGAACCTGGGAGAGTGCGGCAGGGTGTAAATGACAAGCGTGAGAGTGAAGCATTTGCAAACTAAACGCCAAAGTGTGACTTTTTTTGAGCTCTCGTGTTCTCACAGTAATTGGCTTGTTCTGGTCCACTCCTCCTGCCAAACTGAAGCCCAAGCCCACTCCCACCTCCTTATGGAGAACCACCACTTGAACATCATTGTAGTCCTGTGGAGTGGGGGGGAGAGAAGAAGAAGAAGAAGAAGAAGAATGGGACTGTGATGTTGATATGTTGGTACAACTTCTGCATCCGATCAGAAGCTACATAGAGGATGTGCAAAATAACACAATATATTCTTGTAAGTGACATCGAGAACTTTCCGCTAGGCAAATCATCAAGTGACTTTTGCTTTGCTGCAGTAAAAAAAGAGCAGCAGCAAAATGTCCTGTATCCAGCTGCAGGTACCTGCAGGTTGCCGTCTCCCAGGCTCTTGACGTCGTCCAGCAGCCTGTCCAGCTCCTCGGCTGGCATCACAGAAACGCAGGACAGGACCGACATGTCGGAGCTGAGCGAAGCGGACCGCCGGGTCGCAGCCTGCCAGTTGTCGCTCTCGTCAGACTCGTAGTCAACACCGGCAAAGTTACACAGGTCAGAAAGACTGCAAAGACAAGGGACAAGGGGGCTCACATGAGTTACAAAACATGACAATTTAATAAGCAAATATAAATTGATTGTTACAAAGACTCTCTCACCTGACAGAGAAGCTCTTGTTCTCCGACTGGCTCATGTTACTGGTGATGGTCACCGATGACTCTCCGGAGTCCGAGTCGTAGTTTGAGTCCTCGTCCCTCTGAGTGCTTCCGTCATCGTCGGAATCCTCCTCAGCATCATCCCACATCCTCACCTTTGGTTTAACGCCAGCAACCCAGGCACTCAGGTCCAACATGGACTTTTTCTCGATATTCCTGATGGACGTGTTGGCGTCGGGAGGAGTGACCATGTTGCTGACGGCCCACGTGGTGAGAGGGTGGCATGGGGGCGGGGAATCTGGTTTTTCAGTTTGGGCAGTGGGGAGGGAAGGGGGACTTTCATTTTTGCTTTTCGCATTGAGGGATGCGAATTCGGCAGAGGGCGAGAGAGTCGGGGTATTTGTCGGCGTCTTGTCTTCATCGCCGACGATCAAAGGTGTGGCTTTGTGTAACCCACAGGAAGTGTCACTGGAATTTGACAGTGTTGAGCGCAGAGGTCTTTTGCTTGCGTCTTCTGGACTCAGAGCTTTTGAGAAATCTGCTTCATCTATGTAAAAGCTTCTCTGATGTCCTTGGTCTTTACTATTCAGTGGGAGGTCTAATGTATCCTTTAATCTGGTATATTTGTGTAAATCAAAATCATTACCACGTTCCTTTTCTTTCTGTTCTTTTTCAGCCGAGCCATCTTTTTCTTTTCTCTCCAGTCCAACCTCATCCACAGAGAAAGACCTTCCTGACCCGGCAGTAGTCTTCACACTTGTTGTCTCTGCCACTTTCAACCCCGTCCACATGTCTCTCGATCCTCTTATTGCTCTTTCGGAGCCACTCTTCTTCACTCCATTATGAGCGCAGCTGAGTTGTGTCGGGACAGAAAAGGTCCGTCTGGGCAGCGCTTGACTCTGGGTTCCTTGCGTCAGAGCCTCAAACTGATAGATTTTGTTTTTCACACTGGCTGAGGAGGCGACTGGCAACCGGTCTGGGAATTTCTTCCTCTCAAACATTTTAACTGTGTTTTTTGGCGAGTTCAACTCAAACACATCTTCGTCTTTGCTGTTGCTTCTGAATTCAAATTTATCTGTATTTTCTTCTCCACGGGTCGTGTTCCTCTGCTCCTTCCTTCCTCCAATCACAGAGTTAGGTTCCTCCTTTTCTATGAAAGCGTTTGCCTCCAGCGGTGTTGTAAATCCTTCAGCGGCCCGTGTGGCTCTTATCTGGGATGCAACAGTGAACTTGCTCCTACCTCTGTCTAGAGACCTGGTGCCGATATCCTCAAGCAATCTCCTCGAGTGAAATCCTCTGTCCTCTGAAGTCTTGTCCTGGCTCTCTCTGCGCCACTGTGCCCTTGACACTTCATTACCGGTCTTGATTGCTGGAGGTGTAGGAGAAGTCTTTGGACTTGGAGCGTCTTTTTGTGTCCAGGTGAACCACTTCCTGTTTGGCCCTGGACTTTTATCACCTGATGAGAGGCGCCTGGGGAAGGTCCCCCCCAGTCCTCCCTCAGTGGTTTTATCAACACCAGTTGACCCGTAGAGCTTCTCAATCCGCTCCAGTATACTCTGACCTCCTTTAGGCATAGACGTTGCAGTTGTCCCTCTGAGCTCAGAAGCAGTTCCAGAGTGGGACCTCATCCTGGAGGGGAGGGAATTGCCCCTGCTGGCCCTGTTCAGGGTCATGCTCTCAGGACTCATCTGGTTCCTCTCTTGATCATCTGAGCTTGAATTACTATAGGCTCCAACTGAAGACATCACCCTGACTCGAACACCTTGACCTCCAGTTGTTCTTTCACTCTGGCCTTCTGTGTTTTTTCCGAGGTCCTCTTCTATCCTGAGCAGATCTGCTCTTCCGCTGCGGTCAGGACTTCTCTCCCCTCTTCTCCAGTCTAAACTCCTGCTCCTATTTGGCACGTTTCGTCTTATCCAGTCAGTCCTGCCCCGGTACTCAGGTGCAAGGTTACAGTTGCCGTTCCTGTCAGTGCCAAACTCCTCCCGTGTTTTGTCAGCTGACTGGGTCTGGCTCAGCTTGGCAGACACACCGAGTCCCGATGTTTTATTCTCTTCACCTATAACACCGCCGTAAGAATTAGTAGAGGCATGATCCGACTGTGTGAGACTGGTGCCAGTGTGTGTGCCATACACTTCCTTTTTTCCACTTCCATCACTGCTCTCTCTGACCTCCTCCAAAACATCTCTGGATTTCCGAACGCCATGCCGGCTACTGAGACTGTAGGAGGGAGAGTTAGCTGAGCGTATGGTGAAGAGTGCTCCTGTCCCTTGCTTTTCATAGTTGCTGGCTGGAGTGGGGAGCAAGGACAGGTCCATTTCCTGTACTGTCCTGTCCCAAATCCTCAGAGGAGCACAGGAAGTAGACTGGATACTCAATTCAATCGTCTTTCAGACTGCAACCCTTGTGGTAAACCAGGAAACTAAAAATGTAAAGAATGTCTCTCTCGCTTTAAAAGTAATTCTTACCTTTAAATTTGAATGATTCAGCGAGGCCTGTGTTGATTCTTAGATTAGTGGCATGGAAGAGGTGACTTCTCTGGTTTTCTGCTTGTTTCCCTCAAGCCTACAGTTCCAAAGCTTTAGCAAACAGCTCCTGTTGGCTGCCAAATATAAAATATGACATCCAAGGGTTGAGTCCGGCTGGAATACTGCCACGTGTGGGCTGTGGTCACCTAAGCTCGATCAAAACGGTAACAATCCCAGGGTGCCTGAGGACAGCAAACACAGCAGTGAGCATTGAATGAAGCCAAACAGAACAGAACTCGGATGACAGCGAGCAAAACAAAAACACAACACTTGCTGCATTATGTCACTTTTGCAGAGCGCCCGTGCCCTCCCAGCATTCCCTTCACAGTGAGTCAATGAGCCCGTTGACGGAACCTTGGTGCACTCACATATTTCAAAGACTGTTTACACAAGGAACACACTCATGACTACCTGTCAGCGTCAGCTAAACCTCAAACAAAAACTGGAAAAACTCACCAAACAGCAATCCAGCCAGCAAAACAATGTATTAAAGTGGCACAATCGGTCTCAGGGCGGCCAGCGCGTATCAGTTTCATACTGAATAGAAAAACACTGGGCCACTGCTAAGGCCGTTTCATGCTAAAATGGTCTGATAAGCTGGACAGAGATAAGGGCAAAGTCAATTTAATTTACATACAGGCCACGGGGATAGAAACAGCACTAGCAATGACTGTGACAAGTACTTTAAGATCCATTGGAAACATCAGTGAAACTATTTTCCACAATTACATTCTAGAGCAGAATAGGGTTTTTGTTAAAAGCATTGTTTGAATCTTGCTCAGTGTATTTTTAATACACTGAGCTGCACACGTACCATACAAACAAACACAGGACAGGAGACCTTCGAGTAGCTCTGCCTGTATCTCTGCGACAGTGGTTAGCTTTGAGAGTCTGCGCTACCCCGCAGGTAGGAGCACGAGTGTCGGTTTACAGAAACACCTGTTCTGCTGGGTCACACAGCCTCCCATCTGGGTAACCCAGGAAACACCGTGCCCTCTGCTGTGAGCGACAAACCGGGAGGGGGAGGGAGAGTCCCGCTTGCTTACGAGTGCAAGTCAACCTGATCAAAGCAAGCAACATATGGATCTTACCTGATCGAAGCGTGTTTACGTGTCGCACAGCGCCGTGTTGACACAGATTCATAGTGCGGGCAGAGCGATGACATCAGCTCCTTGCTCCTCTGCCGCCGTCTGTGCCTCTCTCTCTGCCTGCCCTTCGCTCTTTACATCAGCTTTGCATGATGGATTATGTACAGTGGTGACACAAACCCGACACACTGGTTTCTCCTCTCCTCCTCTCTCTCTTTTTCGCTCTCACCCGTCTCTTACTCGCTCCCTCCCTCTTTCTCTCTCCTCCCTCTGCTATTGTTGTCTTCTCCCTCTTTTCCTCATCTCACAGGGTAGCATTCCTGACACTACAATTCAGTGTGTCACCAGCCAAATTGCTCAACAGAGAGTGCACACACACACGCAGGAGAACTCTCAAACTCCACCTGCTGTAAGAATTTCATGGCTCAGGGGAGAGGAGATAAAGTTCAGGTGATGGTATTAAATGGAGAGGCTTATACAATTTGCTCATTCAAGTAAACCTGAGGCTAATACAAACTGAACAGGTTGATTGTATCAAAACGCACAATAAAAAAGTACCTCTAACTGAGACCATGTATTGTAGCTGCATGATGATATGAAGAAAGAGTGCCACTGCACAAAGACTTGTTGAGAAGCAGAGGAACTAAGAAAAAGAGAAATGAAAAAGGAACCAGTTTTTTCTTCAATGAAGAGAAAGTTACTTTTTTTTTTTTTTTTAAACGCTTGTTTTGACAGGGAAGTAAGACAAACGTGTGAGGAGAGGGGAAATGCTGGCGGTTAAAAAGATAGAGAAACAGAAATAAATGTAAAAGTCAAATAAATAAAGGCACACTTACAGTTTTCTCCATGTGCTGCTGCTCTCACATGCACCTGCTACTGTCTTCCGGAGCAAGTGAGGAAATTGTGGTCAGGCAGCAACGCTGCAGTGTCTTTTTGTCTTCTTGTGACTCAAGTTAGAATGCACTGAGTCAAAAAACAAAACAAAACTATCTTCAGCCTTGTCTCAGAAACCCCATGACCCAATCAATGATCAGCCGTGCAAGGGGCTCCGTGGCTTGGAGACAGAGATAACTCTGTGAGTAGGGGTTGAAAATGCTCCAGTGTGACTCCACGGACACCCACCGTTGTTCCTGGCAGAAGAATGGCACTCAGTGTCTGCAGGGTTGATGCAGTGCAAATCAATGTCTTGTTCGCACACGGCACACTGGTTCTTTTGATACCTTCTTTGTTGCTGTGACGTTGCGAGAAACGACACTTTCAAGCCGCTGATCTTTTTTTTTTTGTTGCATCAAAGAGGAACTGAAATGATCATCTGCAGGACATGGTTGGCACAGGAAAACTGCCAGAATGTGTTTTCAAAATAGCAGTTATTGAAAGTTCCAAACTGCGTTCTTTTCACATCTATAATTGTTTTGGTGTTTTTTTTTCTTATCTTTTTTTTTCTTTTTTTAAAGCAACCTTAAATGTATACCCATTCAGAGTAGAACATGTGTCTAGAGTGGTGCAAGTCTTTTACCTGACTGGAGGAGTTTTCTGGAATGTGGTTTGGTGAAATGAGGTCATTATGGACCCTTTTTAGAGGGACCCACTCTAAATGACTCTATCAGAACAACTCTTAGTTCACTGGATTGCAGCCTTGTCAAGTAAGAACCCCCAGCTGAGAGATAGAGAGAAAAAACAGAGCACAAAAAGTTAAAAGAAAGTAATTTTGTTTATAACTTAACAAATAACAGACCCAATTTAAACAACAACAACAACAAAAAAAAAATCCTTTTTATATCTTTATTTTTCAACCTAGCATATGGTGGAGCAGCCACAAAACTGTTGGAGACAACCTGGAGACGGGGCGTACAACCCGTGTTTACTGTTACTGGCAGGAATTCGTTTGGAAGAGAACAAAATCAAGGCGACGGCAAGACGGAACAAACACCTGGCTGGAGGTGTTGTCACTAACCTGGGGTAGGTATCAGTAGGCCATCTGCATCCCTTTATGTCACAAAGGGCCCGATTTGTTAATATCACAATTCTTGAAAAGTCCAGCCAGCAAAATAAGTCGAGGATGAACTTTTGTCAATGATAAACACAAGCGACGTTAGTTACTAGCTTTACTTTAGTTTTGCTGTCCCGTGGTATTCACGCTGCTCTTTAAAACAGCAGATGGCAGAAGAGGTCCGAGAAACATCAGACTTGACGTCACTCCGGTCGGTGCCGGTCACATGACTACCACGGAAGTCAACAATCCGCGCACTCGGTGACGTAACCCGACTTCCGAATGGGGTGTACGCGACTGCAGTTCCTTGTTTTTCTCGGTCAGCTGTCAACAGTTTTAGCTGTGAAGGGCTGCAAAACGATCACTTAAATGAAACCCCGTGTCATTTTGAAGGACGACTTCTGGACCACTTCCGGTTGTTTATTCAGCCTTTCCGTGTGCAGAGTGAGGCGCGCGCGGTTCCGAAATGTGGGGTGGTTTACCAGTGTCAAAAGTTAATGTGGTGCTCGTCATGGCCTACGGAAGCCTGGTAAGTCTCTTGGTCCCGACTAGTTGTTCTTTGGCGTTAATGACAGAAGAGGCTGCGGTGTGAAACCTTATTTTAGAGAGCTGACCGGCCTACAAAAGTTCTCCTTTACATGAAGTGGTCATTACTAATGAGCCCGAACATCAGCACACCGTTGACACGCCCATATACACAAGTTCGGCCTTAAATATGCTTTCAAATCTTTTTTTTTTTTAATGCAATATACTGGTGACACTGCTTGCTATTGTTACAGTTTAAATTCCAACATTAGTTCAATGCTGCCCTTAAAAAACAAACAAACAAAAAAAAACTGAACATTTATATAATTTATTTGTTATGCGTCAAATATTTAGTATGCTAATCTAAAAATAGGAAAATAATGTTAATATACATATTTATGATATACTCTTTGTGGGTATGTGGTTGAATAACCAATACACACACACACACACTTCTGGTAAGTCTCTAACAAACCCAGCAACTGAGCAGAATCTCGACTGTCCTCCAGGTGTTTGTTTTGTTGTTCATGTTCGTCAAAAGACAAGTTGTACGATTTGCCATGAAGTCACGCAGAGGTCCACACGTTCCCCTCGGCCACAACGCTCCGAAGGTAAGAAGTCTCTTACACATTTGTCCGCACGCATGCTCAAAAAGTACAATGTCAAACCATCTCAATTTGATATCACACTTCTGCTGTACTTATCTCGTGCACTGAAGGAACTCAGGCAAGAAATAGAAGCCAAACTGAGCCACGTCCAGAAAATCCACTTTGAGCCTCGTCTGCTTTCCCCAGACGATGACCGACTGAAACACACAGAGCATTCTGGTGAGAGTGCACACACACAGGCATACAGGAACTCAGTGTGTCGTGTCGTTTGCAGGCCAATTAAAAGTCTGTATTTATGTGTGTGCAGGTTCTTACGACTACCTGTACAGGATGAGAGCGCTGGATGCCATCAGAGCCGCTGGTGAGCCCTGCCATCGCTGATCTTCAACTTCGATCTTTTACTTCTTGTGATGGAATTTTTCTAAAAAAAAAAATCTTCTGCCGGTAGATTTACCTTTCCATGAACTGGGCGGGACGTCTGCCGCTGTAACAGGTAAAAGACTGAGGACCTGGCTCCTGCAGCTGCGAAATTCAGACTGCATGTTCGGAGACAGCCCGAGCTCCGTCATTGACACAGTGCTGGACGGGTACAACAAAGCTCGGCATGGAGCAGAGGTCAGTGTCTCCTCAACTGTGCATCTCCTCACAGCAACATAGTTTTGTTGTCCAGTTGGTTCCTTTTTCTCTGATTGTACAAAGCGCTTTGAGATGTTTTTGGATGTGATTTAGCGCTGTACAAATAAAGGTTGATTGATTGATTGAGTGATTGATTGTTTTGTTTTTTAAGTCGGGTCTTCAGGCTCAGTATACGCAAACCATGAACGACACATGTTTAATCCAACGTTGCTCATAAAGTTGGAGTAAAATATATTTTTTACCTGTCTTTCATAGTATCCAACACATTTAATGCAAGAATCACATTCACCTGGGTAATTGGTGCACATAATGTAATCAGTGCACCTGGGCATATGTGATGACTAAGGCAATGCATGAAGGAACTTTCATCTTTCTGTCCCTAGGCTTTCGGTGAGGCAGAGTTTTTAAAGTACCAGAATGCTCTTGCTGAACTGGCCACAGTGTGAGTGAACCTCTCCCGACATTTCCTCACAGCTTTCCCGATTACACTAATCCCATCACGGAATGTTAATTATGCGCCGCTGCCTCTGTTGTTTCCCCTTGTTGTTCCCAGCGTCCGTTCTCTCGGCAGAGGCTCTCCCAGCCAGCAGCAGCAGCAGCAGCACCAGTCTGCAGCCAAAGACCTGACCAGCAGCGAGGAGGCGGCCAGCTGCTGCTCCTCGCCAACTCAGAGCACCTACCTCACGTCTGCAGCGCAGCAGCGCAGCAAGCGGCCCAGACACTTCCTGGAGCTGAAGAACTTTAAAGATAATTACAACACTCTGGACAGCTCGTTTTAATATTGTTAACACTTGTCGGCTCTAATCAATGCTTGTCCATATCTTAAACAAAAAGGTCGCGTGTTTGATGGACCCTGCTTTGTTTCAAGTGCCTGTAGATGGCAGCGGTTACTCTAGAGAGAAAGGATAACGAAACCCGCCTCACGTATTACCACTTATATATTGCCTGGTTTACAATAAACTGCATATTTAACTAGAGATACAGTCCCCTTACTGCGAGTGTATCTTGTGCTTCACATTTATCTTGTATTATTGCATGTATTATGCAATGATCAGTATGATCAGTGTAGAAATGTGACAACTGGAAGTGTGCTTGATTTGACCAAAACTAAACCAGCCGTTTAGAGAGCTATGCAGTGGAAAGGACAATCAGTATTTATTGCACAGTTTTAAGGCCTTTGCAGACATTACCTTTAACCAAGTGTATTTAAAATCTGAATTATCTAACAATGTTCAAAGAGAAAATCAGTGTTAATGATTGCCCCACATTGTTTATGCCACTTAATGTAGATGCTTTGATCTGTCATTGAATTTTGTCAAGTTTTAAGACTCTGTTATGTGTTTCTCAGAAGCCATATATGTTTTGTTTTTGAGGATGATTGAGTCCTATTTTTTTTTTTTTTACTGAATCAGGTATTTAAGTGCAATACACTTTTTTTGTCTTTGAATCGGTGAATGTGAAGTATTGCCATTTTTCACTTGTTTGCCTTGTTACAAATTGTCAATTATTCTATTGAAAAGTTATTTTTTGTTTTCAGAATTCAGGAATGTTTAGTTGTGTGAATAATGTTTTTGTGGTGCTTCTTACTGTAACAGTTGCCTTTCAAATAAAACCTGGAACCAGTTGATGTATTTATTGCATGTTTTTTAAATAGCCAGCAGTGGTTTAAAAACGTCCACCAGAGGGCACCACTTCCACAGTAATGTGCTTGTCAGTGTATAAGACGAGTTTCAGTCAGCAGATCAAGGTTGTGTCAGATCAGATTCTTCAATGGAACATTATGTTTGTAAATCAGATTAGGCCACTTTCATGTGTTCTATATGTATTCTAAGAAATGCAGTGTCGGTCTTAACAAGTAGGTCCATATTAGAATTAATTTTCACTTTCACATCTGAAACTCTAGAAAGGACCGATTTGAGCTTCTTTTAGGTGTAAACATACTATATGTACTAACTGACATTTCAATGTACCATGTGTGTCTTCTTTAGAGTCACATGATTGATTTGACTTGTGTGTTGAAGTGACCCACAGACCTACTTTAGACTTATCTAGCACCAGGTACAGAACCACAGGACACTCCCTCAGCATGGTGCCAAGATTCTGGCACCATGGATGAAAAGAAAGCCAGATCAAGAGCTATTCGCACAATCTCTCAGTCGCTTTTATTTGATATAAATACATAAAAACAAGGTGTTAGAAATTCAATAATCAACTTTTTATAGTCTGTACGAAACAAGATGACACAATCACAAAGAACTGAAATGCTTTTCACGAACTGTTTATAAGAATGATGTTTGTAGTGTACAAAAATAATAATAATAATAGTAATAATAATAACCTTCGTTACCGCAGCCGTCATTTCAACAAGTGCTTCATTTGGGCCGCACAACCATGTATTTCTTTTCACCGCTCGCTGTCGACTTCCCACAAGCTTGAGTCATATTTACATTTTGCTTACATCACCGTCACGGTGATGCAGAGTCATTAAGGGGCCTGTCATCACCGAATGAGGATCACCAGGTTAATTATTTTTACATTAAACACTCTGCTCTGTTAGTTTGCTACAGGCTTCCTGCACTTTGCTCCTCGTTTCCCCAGAAACGGCAGCGTCATAAACTCAAACATAAGGAAGCGAAAAACATTTTCTAATAAAAGGAGGCAGGGCAAGAGTTACTGGCATACAGTGACATGCAGTACAACATGTAAAACTTAGAAAAAATACAACACATGGGTCAGTAAACCTACTGCAACTACATTGAAGATGATGTAGACTCCTGCATTTTCTACATCTACAGAAGCAGCACAACCAGTGCCATACCATCAGTTTCCTTGGAGTGTGTGTAAGCGCACGTGTGCGTGTGTGGCTAGTGTGTGTCAGTGGAAGTGTTTATGTGGTTGCAGTCCAGCAGGCTTGCTTCTGACACTCTTAAGTAACGCTGTTGCCACACAGTGTGTTGCCGGTTAGTTTCAGATTGCGTTGGAAGGACGGACAGACGGGACGGCTCTCTGGTCCTTCAGAACCATCTTCCCTCTACACGTTTGCTTCATGACCTGATCTCGATGACTTTGATGAAGGGGAGGGGCTTGTTGGATGACGTGGTTGGCTTGATGGGTTTGCTGCAGGGTGAGAGGAAAAGAAATCAGCTGTTTCTACAGTGAAGCAGCATGTGGAAAAAAAAAGATGCGATTAGAGGGAGTATTTTAGTGGAAATGTGCCTTTGTGCACGAGGTGAGAGTTAACCCGACGTTGGTTTATAAAATTAGACGACCTGAAACGTCATCGACCAGTTTCCCCAATAACAAGTGACAGGAAAAGTGCTGCAAACTTCAGTTTACCTGTAGACAATCTGAGGGTTGCGCTCCGTTGAAAGGTAGGAGGAGGAGCTTGACCTTTGCCCTCCCAGGCAGTAGTCAATCTGGTCGTGCATCTCACGGTTCTGCACACATAAGTGGTCCAAAGTCAGGAAACTAATCAAACTCGGCTACCAAGCATTCTGCTTGACTCTAAAGCAACACGCTGAGTAATTGAACCAGGTTTGCTGTCTATGAATAGTTTGTTTGTGAATAGAAATTTAAGAAAGTAAGCATTTTTACAGAAGTGTGCAAACACAGGGTGAAATCTGTTGTTTTCTGCAGATCTACAGGATTTAAAAAAAAATATATATAGATCTAAAGACATCTTAAAGGGTTGCCTAAGAATGCTTCGGTACATTACGGGACCTTTAATGAAGGTCACCGAAAAACACCATCATTGCATAATCGGCCCCAGTCGAGATCAAAGAACCTCGCCGCACTCTTCACCGCCGCTGAGGCGCGACCTTTCGCTCAGAGTTTGAAACAGCAAACAGCCCGCAGTACTCGCCTCGGCCTCCAGGAACGCCACCCTCTCCTCCAGCTCTTTGATCACGCGGTCTCTCTCCTGGATCACCATGCGAGAGTTCTGGAGCTGCAGAACACCAAGTCAGAGCGTGTGGGTGAGTCCCGGCCCAACATATGATGCCGTGGAGGTGAAGAAGTTGTTTTGCATGTGCGCCCCCACCTGTTCAATCATGTGTCGGACTTTCCTCTGCTGGCTCTTCAGCATGTCGTCCAGGTGGTGGATCTTCTCCTTGAGAACGGCCAGTTCCTTCTCCAACTGCCTGGCCCTGCGTGTCCCAACACAGAGTTATTTTATAACAGACTGACTGATGGAGGAATTCATCCTTAGCAGCCTAGAAACAAATGTGAAGCAATTCATTGTTGCTTTTATTACTCTGTTCATTGATTCATTCATCTTCTATACCCGCTTATTCCTATTCAGGGTCACGGGGGTCTGCTGGAGCCTATCCCAGCTGTCATAGGGCGAAGGCAGGGTGACACCCTGGACAGGCCGCCAGTTCATCGCAGGGCCACACAGACACAGACACAGACAACCATTCACACTCACATGCACGCCTACGGACAATTTAGAGTGTTGACCTCACATGCATGTTTTTTTGGACTGTGGGAGGAAGCCGGAGAACCCGGAGAGAACCCACGCAGACACAGGGAGAACATGCAAACTCCACACAGAAAGGTCCCAGGCCCGGGCCCCGGAATCAAACCCACGACCTTCTTGCTGTGAGGCAGCAGCGCTAACCACTGCGCCACCGTGTCGCCCTTATTACTCTGTTTCATTACTTATTTTTAGCGTCTATTTAGTGTCTTCTACTGCACCGATGGTTTGCACGTAATATCGTTGTCAACCTTGACAATGACAATAAAGTTTCTATTCTATCCTCTGTTCTAATGTGTGTTGGTCTGTGCACCGACCTCTCGTATCCACTCTGGCTGTCCTCCCTCGCGGAGCGCAGGCTGTGCAGCTCCTCCTCGTGGCTGCGGATGGTCTCCCGCAGGCCGGAGCTCTCCTGTTCCATCCCTCCCAGCAGCCTGTGCAGCTCCTCGACGCGCTGGCCCCGCCTCTCGCTGCTTTCCTCGGCGCTCCGTAGCTTCTCCCCTTGCTCGTCCAGCTGCACCCTCAGACTGCTGCTTTCGGCCTGGGAGGGAGAACGAAGGGGTAAAACACGAAGGAACGCTTGGTTTTTTCTTGGTTTCGGGGGCCATATACGGACCGTTTATCTTTTTAATCCGGCCCGCCGAACTTGAAGAAGTGATACTAATAGTAAGTAAGTCATATAATAGCTGTATTCCATCCATTATTTCTGTGTTTTAAGAGTCATCTCAACAATGAGATAACTACTGTGGGGCTTTTTAAACAGATATTTTGTTGTAATGCTTTAGTTCATTTTCAATGGACGTTAAAGCACATATTTCTACATATCTTATGATACTATTTTTTCCTCCTATGAGGTGGGTCACCAAAACACTCCATCCATCTGCTCCCCTCTGTCACATTTTAGAACCCACTGTGGACCAGCAGTCAGGGAGTTTGCCCACCCCTGAATTAGACGGAATGTTTGACAGTGCAAGAGGTGCAACGTGACCTATAGCAGGGCATGTTGACATGTTCTGGTTACCTGCAGTCTGTCTTTCTCCTCTTTGTGTTTGGCTTCCGCCTCCTCCAGCTGCGCAAAATAGCGCTTGGTGGCCTGCCTGAGCTCGGTCCTCTCGGCCTCTCCATCGACTTCCTGACAGAGAAAGGGCGAAGCGTTTGATTAGCGTCTGTTTGGCGACAGCCTCGGAGCAGCTAGAACCCTCAATAACCCTCAGTTATTGAGGGTCAAGGTCACGTAATCTGATTAAGAGTGTGTGACTTCACTTTTTAGGGGTTTTTCAGCTCTTAAGTCGTATTCTAGGGAGGAACCACAGCATCCAGATGTGCGAAGCTGATAGAGTCGGCGCTGCTGCCAAGCCAACGTTCGGGGAACTGACTTGGAAGGGTGGACTGTTTCAACAGCTTGGCATGTTTGTGTTATATAATTTAAAAATAATAAAGTAAAGTGATTTTTTCCCTTCAGTCCCATAAAGAACCCACTTCAGCTCAACTTTACAGACGTTTTCTTGCTTTGAATTGACGAATCTGATCTGTCCAGTACAAATACTTGGACAATGACATCATTTAAACGTGTGTTTTTCGTTGGCTCCAGGCTCAATGGGTTCGGCTGTTGCTGAAAAGGCCTGTGAGCGCGAGCGACACCTCTGCGTGACTCACAATTAGGAGCCGTAATTGGCGCAAAAGCATCTTCAGCCAAACAGAGCGGCTCCCTGCCACCGCTGTTGTCATCTTGTTGTCGTGTTGTGTGTGTAGAGACGTCACGGAGCGGCTCAAAGGCGGCAACAAAACTATTAAAGGGGAAGCATCTGTGGAATGCCGGGAACAATGAGGACAGCCGGAGTGCGACACAGGCAGGGAGGGGAACAGTGTGTGCTGCAACGACATTCTCACACGTTCTTCAATACGCCCTGAGGAGCTATAACTCACCCTAACGTTTGTTGTGGTTTTCCTATAGCGCTCCATTCGTCTACATAGAATTGTAAAACTGTGCCCATAAGAACGTAGCTGCTTTTCAAAAACACACTGTGACCTTCGCATTCGATACGCCCTCTTCGCCACCAGTCTCCTCACCTGCCCGCTGGCTTTGACTCCTTCTTTGGGCGCGGACGGGGTGCTCTTTCTGAAGGGAACACTGACTTTCCATCCATTCACCTGCAGAGACAGATCGGGAAAAAGAGAGAGAGGATGTTCGCATGGGGAAGAGTCAGCTGAAGAGGGCAAAGGAAATTCCATTCCAAGTGCAACAGGACGGAAGGTCAACAGCGGCGAAGCGAGGGGCCGCAGCCGAACAACTTTAAAATAGACGCACCTTGTTTTTGGAGGCCATCTGCTGTCTCAGCGTCTTCAGGCAGTATCTCACCTGGGCGGAACACAAGGAACATTGTCAAAAATGAACAGTTCATCGACTGGAGGAGAGCGAGTTTGGAAGAGATGCATTTGGAATTTACATAACCCAACTGATTGTTATATAACGGAGCGCCGGCAGACGCTGCGCAGTACTGACCTCCTCTATCTGCGAAACCTCATCCGACAGCATCTTGAGGCTCTGCTGCTGCTTCTGCTGCGTTTGCTTGTGTGCCTCGAGGTACACCTGGAGCGGGAAGGGAGGCCGGGGTGTCAGGCGGCAAACACGCGGCGTTTTATCGCACGCCAGAATCAAAGGAATGAGGCTGTAGTGCCACACCCACCTTGATAACCTCCACCTGCTCCTCTTTGGTCTTGGCCGGTTGAGGGATCACAGACGACCTGCCGCAGGGAGGCTGCACCAGCGCGACCGCCCGTCCAACTGGCTGCGGATCAGAGGAGCCAGTTAACAATGTGTTTGTGAATAAGAGGATGGCTGCGATACATCTGTAAACACTGAGGAACATTATTGAGGTTACTGCACTCCTCTGCATTTGGAGGGCTGATTTAATATCATCGTTTTGTACCTATGACGGTAAAACTCGGCAGGAATGTCTGGCGCAACCACAAACTGCACACATCAAAGAATAAAAATGTCGATCTCGGGCTCGGGAACACGCTATTCATTTCGCGCGCCCTCTAATTGGGATGCACAATCCGCAATTCAGCCGTAATTACTCTTAAACATGTGTTGCATCTCTGGAAGCTGGTCAACAACACGAAGCGGGACAGGCAGAAGACCGTCGCCTGGGAAGTTATGCAACTCGGCTCCTCTGGTGGCCACATTTCTCTCCGTAACCCCCCCGACGCTCCATCTGCTAGAAACAATGCTCGCCCTTAACAAGTTTGGAGCGCTTGCTCTTGCCAGTGCCGGAGTGAAGGAGGAGCGCACGGCAGCCCTGAGAGGTTTACGAGCATTCGACTGGAACGCGGCGTGAAAAATGCCTTGCATGCTACCGAGGGGGAAAGTCTGATGGATGGCTGTGCAGATTAGTTGTGATTAGCGATATGAAGCATCCATCTCCAAATATGGCTGCCAGGAGAAACATCTTTACCTCTAAAGGAGAAACTGAGCAGAGAGCAAATTCCTCTGATCTTCCAAGTCGGGACCAGTCCAATTTAGGAAACCAGCAGAGGAAATGAAAAATTGTAAGATAACCAAAACATGAGACTTTCCCCTCCTTGTGCAATCCCTATTTAGAGCTCATTGAGGCTTTTAACATTGATAAAGGCGTGCAAATGTTAATGACAATGTCCTGGTATATGTTTTCAACCAAGGCAGACAGTAGAAATTCAAAAGTTTTCTGTCCGATTCAACTTTCTACGGTTCTTCTGACTCTCGACCTCCTTCGTCCTGCCCACATGCTGAAATGCCGACTAGTTCTGAGGAAACTCCTACCTTGTCCCGGTGATGCTCCCAGCCGTGCGGTCCCACGCTGTGGTCCTGCAGTGTGAGCCGCAGCCGCCTGCGCCCGTCCTGGAAGACACAAGGGCAATGAATGAAGAACAATTCCGCTGCAAGTCCGTCCGTGAGACAAGAGAGGACCGTTGTGTGTGACGGGGAGGCAGATTGGGGAAACTATTTTGAGAGCGCAGAGGGGCGAGACAAGAAGAGGTGGAGGAGGAGAGACTGACTCATACAGAGTGGGGCTGTGAGGGGGTGCAAAAGTTTTTTTGAACGGGCGTCACACAAGGCGGATTGTTCTGTTTAAAATGTGTGCTGCGGACGTCAGAGCGACTCCGGCTGGGAAACTCTCCAGGCGCTCTCAGCCAATGGGAGGCGCAGGGCGGATTTCTGGGAAAAGTGGGAAGAAAACGTAAAGTCAAGTCGGACGGACCGTTGCCGTGGCGACCAAGCCTCGCAGCCGCCAGAAACGGCCCCGGCGGGAGGGGAAGGTAGACACAACAATGCACCAGGGGGGCCAGAAACATCCTCAGATAAGGTCAAAGATAACGCGACAAGCCAAGCGCGCACACACACACACACACACACACACACACACACACACACACACACACACACACACACACACACACGTACAGATGCACACTTTCAGTTTTTATTCCAGTTATTCCAGTCCAGTCCAAAAACGAAAGAAAACAGAACAAAAAGAGTGTGGGACATGAGTGGGCGTGAGCCGTCCAGCGCAGGGAAACCCCTTGCAAGCAATTCTCAGTCAGTGTGTATGTGTAAATGAAGGAATGCGGATGTGGGTGAGGAGGGGAATGGGTCGAGTCCATTATATAACTTCTTCACTTGTTATCCTGCTGTTTACATTCATGTCTACAGCTCTGACACACACACACACACACACACACACACACACACACACACACACACACACACACACACACACACACACACACAGAGGGGGAGCCAAGCTCACGCACAGGCTTCTTCAGGCTCCAACGCTATAAACACATATAAAAGCACACACACACGGAACCCATGACACAGAAGCGATTGTTGCTACTCTCCCTGATGAGCGAACTGGGCAGCAACACTTTTACGGGATCCAATCTGGTGCGCAGCAGAGCAGGCTGGGACACTCCGGGGAGCAAGAGCTGCTCACACCTACTCAATTACACCGCATGGTTATATAATAAACCTCTCAAATGAAACTCAGGTTTCTAGTCAACATGAGCAACAAGTTATTTACACTGTCTTTATGTTCATCCATGAGGCAGAACTGGCCTTCTGCTTCTATTGACTGTCACTGAAAGTGAACTCAAGAGATGAAATTTGCTTATTCACCATGAGGCGGAACCATGAGTAAGCTATTCAATACTCACATCAGGTGAATTTCATTTTGTTAAGTCAAAATTCCATTCAATGTTATTATCATCAAAACATGACAATGAATCCCTTACTATATCTTAAATTGTATATACTAGTTTTTCACTGGTTTCTTTTTTTCCTTGACCAAAAGATTAATCATTTTGATATTTTACACTTTGAATCCAAAGAACCTGATCGTAAATTCCTGCCTTATCTCATAAGTCCTTTCTGGCAGTACCAACGTCTATCAAATAATTTGTTCCCATCTCATGCCTTTGAAGCCTGATGCTGATAAAAGGCATTTGATTGCTTTGTTGTGTAATGTGGCAATTCAAAAAAAAAAAACAAGTTTAGCAGGAAAGCCACAGGTGTTTCCATGGAAATTTTATTTTATGGGGGAGAAGGAAGAGGAGTGGGAGTGAGGCAGGAAGAAACCAGGCAGAGGGGACGACACAAAGCAAAACTCGAGAAAATGAAACTCTGGCTCAACCTGGCCCCTGTCTCGGATTACACACACCTCAACAATTAGAGGGCAGAAGGAAGAAAAGTAGGTGGAGGAACAACGGGATGGTTGGTGGAGAAGGAATCCATTGTGGTGCCACTTCCCCAGGCCCTGCTGCTGCTGGAGCAGCAAACAAAGACGCAGCTAATCCTCGCTGTGGCACTGTTCTCTGTTTACACTCTCTGATCGCTTCCTCTTTATATCACACACACACACACACACACACACACATGGAAATGCCTCATATTCAGCCCTCAGAGACAACCTGTAATACTAGACTTCCCAGGAGCAGAGACAAAGGGACCAGTTAAATCTGCTCACGGCCAACACGGAATGTCCACATACGCACACACACACACACACACACACACACACTTTATACCATGGACGAAACCTGAAACGAAGCCCTCATAAAGGCCGTGTGGCTCCACCAGGCCAGAGGCCTACAAGGTCTGAGGTGGCTTTAGTTCTTTGGTTCTGGACTTTGGCATTTTGAGGCCTGTAAACGACGGGAGTGAAGTCGCCCGCAGAGCAACTATCAGCGCACTGTGGAATGTTGCTGATGCACCCGAGAGAACAACAAGTTGTTCACGTCTTTATTATCTGATAAAATGAATTGTAATCCCAGACTGGAATGCTGCTTGTGGCCATAAATACTTTCAAAAAATGCTGCTTGAGAGACTCCAGGTGGACGAGCTGCAACTCCAGCCAAACATTCCTCAAGTTTAAATCTGTTTTGTGTTCTCCAGTGCGTGCGTGTGTCTCCATCAGCCATTAAATCACCCAATCCTTCTCTGGCTCTGCCTCAGTGCACCTGCTTCACAGGTGCTCAACTACATTTTAAAGCCCGACTACCCGAGGCAACAGGTGGTAGCTGCCTGGAGCCAGTGGATGAGCTGCAGGTGCTGATTCCAGGCCTGGAATAATGAATTATGAAGGTGCTCTGAATGTTCTAAAAGCAGAGGACTAACAGAGCAAGTTTTTTGGTTGTTTTTTTTTCCGAATCACAAACTATGGTGAGCAAGACTTTGTCTTGTACACCATGTACAAAGTTGAACACACAGATGCCTTTGGGCAACATCTAGACACAGAAAAGAGGTTCCACACGCAGTTTAAGGGTGGTGAAAAAATAATCTTGAGATGAGAAGCTCAACATAAAGGCTCATTCACTTGAAACTGGGAGAACGTGCGAGGAAGCCAAATGATAATCCCCAAATGACGGGGGAATAAATCACTGGATTAATCTTTCATCAAACACATTTCAAACATTCCGTTTGAAGAGCGCTGCCACTGACAAGCTTGACTCTCACAAAGCCAGAGTCAAGAGACTGAGCGAGGTGAAAGCTGTAGTTCAAGGTTATGTACACTGGAGGAAGAGAAGCGCAGCGGCATGAAGTGTTGGTCGAGGGTTTGCTCGTGTTTGAGTATCGTGCAGGACACTGACAGGTGCATGCGGATGCCACGAGCGGCTCGTCCCGTAAAAGGTTATGCGGTTAAGGAGCGAAGGATTCCGGGACCTTTCTGTGTGGAGTTTGCATGTTCTCGCCGTGTGCATGGCTTCTCTCTGGGTTCTCCAGCTCCACTTGTCCAGGGTGTCACTGTAGGAGCCATTTTGTATTGATCTGTATTTATTTTTTTATTCATTTATTTTCCATTGAAGTCAAGTCATCACGTTTATGACCCCTGCTGGCAGTTTTTGGTATCACATGAAAGGTTCTAAAGCCTGCGCAAACTTGATGGCAGACAAAGGCCAGGTGGGATTTTGTTGAAGAAGTGAATATTTGGAGTATTGGAGACGCCAGCAGGGAAAAGGTTTTCGATTTGTATTGATTTTTGAGTCCCTCTTTGAATCGGTTTAGATTATTCTATCATCTGTTGTATTCTTTTTGGCATTTTGTGCCTTTTTTGGAATCAGTAGACATACAAATAAGGCCTTTTTCTCTCTCGACATCTTGACTCTTAAGTTTGTTTTTTGCTTTTTCTACAAATGGACATATTGAAACCACCTTGGCGTCCGAAGTAAGAGCCTTAAAATAAGGCATTACAGTCACCCTGCCTTCCCCCCATGACAGCTGGGAGAGGCTCCAGACTCAGGAAGTGAAGCGTCTGGTGGGATAAACCCGAAGAAGTGGAGGAGGAGGAAGAAGAGGACGAGGAGGAGGCGCTGCGTCAGCGCTGTGTCTGTTTGACTTGACAAGTCTGAATCCGTGTGAGTGTCGGTAACAGTTAAGAGGCCTGAACGTGTCTTAAAGTTTCCTCATCCTATTCTCTGTCTGGGGGGCAAAAACACACTGAAGACCCAACAACAGGGCGCCAGTGACGCTGCTCCGGCAGGAATGTCCATTCACCATCCTCGCTGACGACACAATGCTATTTTTCTCCTCCTCGCGCAGCCGTTTAACAATGTTGCATGTGGACGTGAAATACGTGGAAGAGGTATTTGTTGCCATGAGTGGTGAGTCACCGTATCAGACGAACACAGTCGTCAGCTGGGACGCTATTTTCACCCTTTTGTCTCACAATGATGAGAATTTGTCACTTCTTTACCACAAATCGGTAAAGGTGAGGCTTTGGTGGCTTGCGACTGCGAACTGAACCAATACTGACACTGACACTGCGCTTCATGGCACATTACTGTGCCACTGCAAATACTCCGTTTATTATGTGTGTGTGGACTTGACCTTTGCATGCTGAGACCTAGTACTTCTCCTGTTATATAACAGATATCAATTGTCTCTACACAATCAGCAGTTGTCTAGATTATCTTTTCCGATCCTGTGCCAGTTATGTCCACATTCAGTGGTCTCCCACTAATGGCAACCCACTTCCCGGAGGAACAAAAACCACCACCTCAATCCAGCTCAGTGGTGCTGCCAATGATGAGCAGCAATAAGGGGAAAGTGTCATGTTGCTTTGCAGCCTCGTAAAGCTCGCAGGGGGTTAACAGTCGGTTCATTCAGGCGATGTCAATGATTAAACAGCAAGCAGCCTCTGACACCGCCATAAAAAGTCATTCGCTCATCACAAGCTCGCCCGTGGGCCACCGGGCAACCCGGCTCCCACAGGGTCAGCGGCAGCAGCAGTGGGTTGTAATCCCTGGCTGAGAGAGAACTCCCGGTGCACAGGTGGCGGTGCAAAGCTGCTCCGGGCCGCTCTGAGCCGCTGAACTCACTGACTGTCACAACTGCAAATGTAAGACCCAGAATGATGCCAGCAGAAGGCACCTGTGACAGGCACAGCTGTTGGCCGGACTAACTCGGTGTGTGTGTGTGTGTGTGTGTGTGTGTGTGTGTGTGTGTGTGTGTGTGTGTGTGTTCTAATGCTTCTAATGAAGAACTTTCTCGTCCAGGGGTGGGCAAACCTTTTGACTGGTGGGCCACAGGTGACAGAGGGGGTCGGAGCAGGAGCAGAACATGTGTGTGTGTTTGAAAGCCCACGATATTTAGCTCTTTCTTGAAAGGACTCACTGAAAAACGGATGAACTCCAGCTATTTTATGACTTGCTTGCTATTTTAATATAATTTCTTCAAGTTTGGCGGGCCGGATTAAAAACTTAACGGGACCGTGGTTTGCTCCTTGTCTGTTCGGGACGCTTTTCATTGCAAATTGAAATTAGCAATGTGCGCACAGGTGGCAGTCAAAGTACAACAGCGGCACGTTGATTTTCAGCGCAGTCTTTTATGGCGAGAACGAGCAGTAGTTGGTCGGTAGTATTTAGGAAAAGAGTGATGAAGTGAAGGAAAGTCTGTCGCCGTTGCAAAATTGCAAAAGGAAAAAAAAACAAACAAAAACGAATGTAATCGAGACGCGTCGATTAAAACATCAAATAAACAAGAACAAATGCACAACAGGGAAGATTTGCGGGTAGGGTTGCCACCTCCTAGATGTCTCAAGTCTGTCGAGCGGGGGAACGGAGAGGCGTCCCCGAAAGATACGGGACAAAGTGAAGTGCGTCCCGTATCAGTTCATTGCGGGACAGGTGTTTTAGTTGCCAAATATGAGACAATCGCGTATTTTACGGGAGTAGACCACAGACGGCAATCAAATGAGGTTTTCTCATTTTCCCTAATAAAAAAAAAAAAAAAACGGGACAAATTGTGTCCCGGGAGAGATTTTATTTTTCCCGGGACAGGTGGTGGGGGAAAAAAAAAGAGAACAATTCTGGGAAAAACGGGACGGGTGGCAACCCTATTTGCGGGAGACAACTCACATGTTCTTGATTCTTCAAGTCCTCGAATGTACACAAACTCCTCGTCACTCCGCTCATCTTCGCCGAGTTGTAATGTCGTTTCCTCACAATGAATGAATAAAAAGATGACTCTCTCAAGAGCAAGCCACAGGTCGTCCTCTTCTCAGAGCTGCCGACAGGTCTTTGGCGGAGCGCTCTTTCTGTGCAGTTGCTGACGTCATCGGGGGCGTGGCGTTTCTTTTTTACCATATATGGGGACTATATTGACACCGAGAAGGATGCTGCAGGAACATCACAAGGGTGTCACCAGATCCAGAAAAGCAGGACCATAAACTAAAAGTTATCATGACAGGTCTGTCACTGCTCGACCCTAACCATGAATTATTAGTTAGTTGAATTATTCATATTCCAGTATTTTAAAGGCAGGAAGATGTATGGCTGTTCTTATGAAGGGTTCGGGCAAAAAAAAGTTAGTGAAAGCGGTGTCCATGTCATAAGGCAAGTCTGTGTTTTACTGTCACTGTTTGAAAGCAGGCTCTTTTTTTTTTTTATTACAATGTGCATCATGGACATTGTCGTCAATTCATTCATTCATCTTCCATACCCGCTTCTTCCCGAGCTCAGGGTCACGGGGGTCTGCTGGAGCCTATCCCAGCTGTCTTAGGGCAGGAAGGCAGGGTGACACCCTGGACAAGTCGCCAGATTGTCGTCAATTAATTTTCTTAATTAATTAATTAATTAATTAAGTAATTCATTTGAATTCATTTTGGTCCAGAATCAGCCTTTGTTTGGTATCACGTCCCATCTTCTATTGTTCACCTAATTTTCTCTATTTTGAACTCATAAATCCAACATGTTTTTGTCGATCATCTCTTCGTCTTTGACACTTGCGTCTGCTTTGAAACAGTGCGGTTTGACTGGTTTCTAGCGACTTCATTTGTTGATTCCCGTTCTGGTGAAACTAGTGCATCGCTAAGCCATCCTCATAACTTTGTCTGAGTCACGTATCAGAAGCAGATAAGAGGGTATAGGGCTAACTACCTTAGCCCTATACCCTCGATTTCATTTCTGATTTTACATTTTATGGCTTGATTGGATTTGACGCTTACATTGATTTTGCCACTCACATCAAATTATAGCAATGAAAAATTACTGCATACATATTTACACATATACACTACCTTTTTTTTTATGTTTAACTTGGTCATTTGTCCACATGACTCACAAGTGTCAGGACAACAAAAAAAGGAGATCTTATGGAGCAAACAGGCTAATGTGCACACCAAGCCGGTCATATTTAAAAGTAAGAAGATTTTTCTGCATGCCATGCGAGGCCGGCACACAGGAAAGTGGGCTGATCCCCAGCAGCTGCTGTCGTTTCTCTCCCGCATAGACCTTCACCGGATAAACACTGTAATGCATTAATGACTGCTGAGGAAACAGCACAGCAGCTACCACGCTACAGTGGTCTCTGGTCTCAGATCAGTGGCAAAGCAAACAGACGGACATAAAAGTTAATCTATCCAGGTGTCTTTTGCACAACACAATGTTTAACCAGGAAGGAAGAGTCGAGTTTTATTCTGTAACGGTCGACTGAGCAATGAGGACGCGGCCGTTCCACGCAAACACAGAGGCAAACACAGGGACGGGACACGCCTTAATCTCGCCTTGATATCTCGCCTTGATATCTCGGCCACAACTATGTGCTTACATTACAAGGCTGCCCACATTCAGACCGGCAGACGAGTCAAGAGGTCTCCTTGTGTTTATGCATCTGTGGCGTGTGCACGGTAATCTGACTAACAGTCTTGCTATTTGTAGTTGTTTCATGTCCTCTTGTGTGACCGTGGCCACAGTTCTCCCAATGGAAAAACTTGGGGCTGAAAATAACCATAATAAAATATCCAAGTCGATTAACATCCACGCTTATACTTTTCAGAATCAGACTCAGAATCAGAAACATGTTAACTGCCAAGTAGGTTAAGCGCTTACAAGGAATTTGTTGTGGTGTGGTTGGTACTTTAGAGGACAGCAGAGCAAAAAAAGAGGACAGTAACTATACTACAAAAATATTTAAAAAATATACAGAAGGAAGTCAGCTATATACACTTCGGATAAGTTACAATTTTTAAGGTGGTGACAAATCCTCTCAGAAAAGGTGAGGAATGACTGGCCAAAGACTTAAAATTCACACTTGGGCCGTAGACTCACTGCGGTGACACAGTTTGGCTTCTTGTGCTCTGATGACACCGTCACGCAATAATGGTGATTTGAAGTAAGGTCATCTATTTGTCCCTTTCACTCCGACATGATCCTCAGATCCCAGACCTGCTACTGAACCCACTGAGGTCACATCCACTCCGCAGTCTGCACTGAGCTGATTACACCCCTCTCACCAATGTTTCCAAGCCACTTCTCAACTGGCCACAACATTCAGAGGCTCCAGTGTAATATCTGATCTCTGCGGGAAAATTATTAATGGTGAGACGATGTGTGGAAAGCTGGTCAAATCCACGACATGCGTCTCGCACGAGAAGAGTTGAAACCACAGCAACCCTGCAACACAATCTATTAATAATTTCTGGAGTCATGTGAGTTCACAATTAATTATTGATAAACAAAAGACAGAACAGTAATTGTGCGCGCGTCAAAACATCCAGAATATGAATCAACACCGAGGCAATTAATTGGATCTGATTAGGAAACTGAAACACGCTTGATCCACTCCCTGTTGTTTTGGCCACAATCCTGACTCACTGCGATACAACTGCCATTATTTTCAGTTAAACAAGAGAATGATAATAATAATAGCTGCTGACGTGCAGCAAGTAACACAGTCCCTTTAGCTGTGCTAATCCCCACCAATCAAAAGTAATTAAAGTCTGTACTGCAGTTTACAAGACCTGCAGATGGACCCAAACATTTTTCTTTATGAAAAAAATAAACATATGTGACGTAAACTGAAAACCATGAGAGCATTTCCAAGCACAACACACCCAGCTCTTGGCAAATAAGCTCGCAGGTGTGAGGCAATGCCTGGGAAGCTGGAATAATATGGAAACCCAATCCCACCCATGGAAAGTATGTTCTCATGCATTTTTACAGTCTGGCAAAACAGGTAGCGTACATGACGAGGCTGCGTTGTAAAGGTTTACTGGGTGGCGTAGTTTCGTGAGCTCATTAATCTGGTTCTACAGCAAATATTGGAGGTGTGATTCCAGAGGCCAAGGTGATGTAAGAGAGGGACTGAAAGGGCAGTAAAAAATAGACCTTTTCTTCATGTCTATATCAAACACACAATGGCACAACAGGAGTCGGAGTTTTCTGCTTCCTGACCAGCTCTGGGACACTGGCTTCTGTGGCTCTTTAAAAGCGACTGTAAACACATTCAGGGACCCAAAGAGCTCTTGAAGTTTCTCTCCAAGGAGTTGACTTTCATGTCTTTGTTTTAGGAGAAGGAAAAACACGCAACTCAAAGCGTTTCTCGCACAAAGCCTCTGTCTCCGATGAACATCACAGCTAAGAGGGACGACCGGATGATGCAAGAGGCGTTTATCTTCCAACACCACTCTTCTGAAATTGTCGTGACTTTCCCTCTGGCAAATACGGGGCCTTATCTTGAACTCCATCTACCACAACCTGCCAGCAGTACAGCCAGCTTTGGCTTTTTGCCCTTTTTAATACAGGTATCCCTGGTTGTATTTCTCAAGAACTTGCAACCTGGGCTATGCAATTCAAGAGAAAAATAATTTGAATTCAGAGTATGAAAAGCAGAAGCTGCAACCTTCTATCCAGGTTCATGTGAAAACAACAATCCACAAAACAGGAACCAGTTCTCTAATATCAACAAATCAGCTGGCATTTGTGCCGCACCCCGACAATGGACAGAAACAACTTTTGCTGCACAGAGATAAGGGCGCAAAACATCAACAGCAATTTGTCCATGGCTGATGTGAACACAACAGTGTAGGTCGCTGCACGGTCCGACCGACTTGGCAGACTCTTGAGTTTGGAACTGTTTTCAGGGGGCAGGAGGAGGAATGTGAGAAAGAGAGAAATTTGATCGGGAGTAGTTGAGAGAAACAATGATTGAGAGTCACGTTTCCAGCAGCAGCTCATCCGTAGTAAGAACCTCACATTCCAGAGGTGGCTGCTTGTTGCCAGGAACGCTCTCAGTAATCCTTTCATTTGAAGACTCATCAAACACGGACACGCTGGCATGTCCAGCTGTCAAACAACATACTTCTATTTACAGCCTTAACAACCGCTGCTTTAGTGAGCGTCATCGTAAAGGGCGCTTATGTAAGTGACTTGCGCTTGCAGGTGGGTCTCCAGAAAAATCCTGCCTCAGGTGAGTTTCTTTTATTGACGTGCCTGGCAGTCAAAGAGTGACAAATATTTGTTTAGTTGGAGTCTGCGAGTGGGATATTTACACTTTTACCTAATTATCCTAAAACGCAATTCTAAAAGTAAACTCCAGCGGCAAACTGCATTTAGGATGAGAACGATAATCAAGATTACAGAGACAGAACTGAGCGTTCTTTCAGTGCTTTGGTACAGTTGTGACAATAAACGCAATGTGATTTTGCTAAATAGTTTACTGTTGTTAAATTCATAGAAAAAAAATATGAGGTACAGTTACAGATATTTTCAATTAAAATTAACAAATAAAACACAAATTTTAATTTCCCTCCAAATATCTCCAAGTACCATTTTCCAGTTTGCCTGAAAAGAGTGAAAAACACAAAATTGCAATGAAACGTCACGTTGTACTGACTGACTGGTCCAATGGTAAACAAAAACGGCTCAATAACCTACAAGTGTTTTCTCATAAAACACAACTTCATTCCATTACAGTATCAATTACAAAATAATTTGTCACAATTATCAGGTGCTCTGAAATAACAAGACTAAACTTCAGTGACTTACTATATATGGAAATGCATAGAAGTAGTGCATCATCTACAAATTAGAACAAAGCTATTTCATTTTACTCTTCAATTACAATAAATTGCTTTAAAAGTGCAAAGTTACTTCAATACAATAAACAGTAAATGGTATTTTGATAGGCAGACAGTTTTTGATCAAAAGGCTCCTGTGACTTCTCTCCAACCACTACGGAGCTACTCAGGATTTTAGAGACTAAAAAAAAACAAAACTGTTTCTTTCATCCCATTTTCAACATTGATATTGAATTTCTGCTCAAGAAAAAAATAACATTTAAGCAATAGATTGAAACTACTGGACTGAAATGTAGTTTTCCCACAATAATAGAAAAAATATAATTCATTGTTTTTATAGATAAAGTACAGTTTTGTTCCTGTAATCATCAAATGGAGCAGTGCTGTATAGTGTACATAGCTCACTGGCTAAATGAACAGTCCAAAACAATTTTAGGGCTGGGTTCCTTATAGATTCAGTGCCAGTGTTGTTGTGCTTGCTAGGGAGCTCACTAAGATCCTGGTTGTGCAACAAACAAAGTTCTATTCCCAGCAGTAAACTCTTGGCTCTGACTCTTCTGAATAGGTCAGTCCAGCCCAGGACTTGGCAGTGTGTACTGTGTAGCGAGAACAGAACCCTGGTATGACTACCATTGATAAACTAGTACCATAAAAATGCGAAGGCAGGAATTCTAATCTCTAAGATCTAATTGTCTAATAATGCCTTTTCTGTCACTTACAGGGCCTTTTGACTGACTTTCAGTGTCACTACCGATTGCATTGTGTTGGCTGTTTGGCGAACCACTTAATCACAACATGCATCGGCCTACACTGCAGGACAGATGGGAATTCAATCACATGCGGAGGATGTTTTGGTTTCCTCCCATTCATTCCAGCGTGGAAACTTATTCCCTCCACTCACATCTGTACGAAGTCACTGACCTCACACATACACTGACCCTCCCTTATTATCCGTGAATGCCTTTTGGCCTTGCTCCCAGTTTTCCTTTTTAAAAAGTCATTACCCTTTACTCTAATTTCCTTCTCTGTGTTCAGAGAGTGTTCAGTGATGTGACCCCGGCTGGCCCTGTGTGTGTGGTGTTTAACAGGAGCTGGTCTGGAGGTTGCTCTCAGTCAGGAAGGAGGTGATAGTGGAGGGATCGTACAGGCTGTCGTCGTCGTCATCTGAGCTCAGGGCCGAGGAATCCAGAACAGGCCGTACTGACGCGCTGGCCTTCCTCCTGCAACACAGGATCATTGACAGGATCTTCAGTTTTATCTCTTCAGTGATGCTCCAGCGGTTTTCTAACAACGAGATGTGCTTGACCTTCACCGAACAGGAAGTGTGTGCTAATACAGACGGTTTTTGGACAATGTTTTTCCGACGGCTATGACAGAACGTCAGAACGTAGAACCAACAAGAAGGTACCAGTCAAAAATTTGGACACACCTTCTCATGCTTTTTTTTTTTTTTTGTTTACAACTTTCTACACTGCAGATGGATACTGAAGACATCAACTATATGAGCAAGATATTTGTCATTATGCAGCAATGAAAAACACATTAAATAACTCTAAATATGCTTTTTATGAAAGGTGGCTATTTTGAAGAATTGAAATATAAAACGTGTTTGAGTTATTTGTACGTAGTTTTGATGCCTTGAGTAAGAAACTGCAATGTCAACAGTCATGAGAATGAAAGAAAGACATTAAATTCATAGGGTGAGTCCAAACCTTGGACTGGTCCATCACATGCTACGGGTTATCACAGTGCTCCCTCTGCTGGCGACTTGAGAACAAGGCCGTTGAAGCGGGAGGGTGTTTTGCAACCGTCTACCGGCACATGAGTAACGAGCCAGTTAAATTTCAGAGACGACCTGTTCACACTTGTGGCGTGTCTGTTTTATTCAGCCAGCCATCGCATTGTGAAACGGTGCGACGCCTCTGCCGCCTCTGGGTGAGCAACAGCAGAGGAATCCCAGTCGACTGAAATCACGTCACTCACTCCGATCCAGACACGTGGGACCGTGACGGGGTGACGGAGGAGTTGAGTAAGACGCTGTGAGTGAGAAACATGCATGTAGAGAACCGATACAGAAGTGCTTACTTGAGCTCAGTCTCCAGAGCCGTGACCCTGGCCTGCAGGGCGTCCTTGAGCTCCTGCTGCTCCTCCATGTCCCTCAGGGCCTTCCTCCTCTGCGTCTCGATCCTCTCCAGCTCCGTCTCCCCTTCGTCCACCTGCCTCTTCAGAGCCTTCACCCTCAGAGTGAGCTGCAAAATGTGATCGGGGTGAGAGGTTCTGTTTGGTGTCGACACATCCCCCCCCCACCACCACCACCACCACCACCCTTGTTCAGATGTTGAAACCTGGCTAAGGGCGGCCGGGAATACCTGGTCTTTCTGGTCGGTGTGCGACTGCCTCTCCTCGTCCAGGGTCATGTTGAGCTCTTTCAGTTTCCTCTCCAGCCGTCGCTGAGACGCCACCACAGAGTTCTTCTCCCTTTTGCAGACAAAGGAACAGAGCATGAGGTGCACAGTGTCAATGACTAATAAGTAATAACTAATAAAACTTTAGAAGATGGCTTCAGACAAGATGACATCAGCAGAGAGCTCACTGCTCTCCAGGTGCAGTGATGCAGCCAGGTTTTACTAGAATCTGAGGTAATGCCATATAAAGTCATATAGAGCCATAGAGAGTCAAGCTTGAATCATTGTTTTTAAAAAATTATCCTATCCTGCTAAACTGAAGCAATGCATCGTTGCATTGATGTTGGAGCTCTAGAAGAAACTGGTTCCCAAATTTTCTGCCCTTTCAGGGTTAAAACACACAGAGTTTGGTTTCCAGGAATGAAAAGATGTGAAAACCCCAAAGGATCCATTTCTGCTGTACTTTACCGTTCTTCACTCCGCAGACGCTCCTCCAGGTCCTGGATCTTGCTCTCCAGCTGCGAGACCCCTGCCGAGGAGCGAGACTGGCCCTCCATGTCGGCCATACGACTCCGCAGCTCCTTCATCTGCAGGGACGGACACGGACGGAGCGCGGCTCAGCACACAATCCACACAACTCCAGCGTCATCGTTATAAACTCACAGGTTTTTAATCATTTTTTCTTATTTGAAATTATAGCTATTCAATGACAATAATGAAACAGACTCCTCTTCCTTATTCACAACTATAAATATCATAATGGGCATCAAAACCAACTGTCCAACTGTCAATATAATGTGTATGTATATCTTGTTTGTTTCCTTCTTAGTCTATAGATATTTTTATTCTATTTCTTTTTAATCCAAATGATATCCATTCTTTTAAACTGTATTGTTTCTGTAATATGCAAATTTCCCCAATGTGGGATTTATAAAGGCTTCTTCTTCTTAAAAACCCTTAAGTATAGATTGTAAGTAAAAGTATAGTATAGTATAGTAGGATTAAGTATAACCCTTAAATATATTCAATGTCAAACTATTCAGTGGAGCAGCGACCGTGTGTGTGTGTGTGTGTGTGTGTGTGTGTGTGTGTGTGTGTGTGTGTGCCATTGGAAAAAATGACATTTGAGCGTCGATGAATTTCAGGACTGTGAAGTTGTGAATGGACTGGACTGAGTGTGTGCACGCACTTGTCTCTCCAAGGCGCTCTTGTCCAGCTCCAGGTCTTGTTTGGAGGATCTCTCCTGCATGAGCTCCGAGCGCAGCTGGTCGATCTGGTCTCGGCTGCGGCCCACGCGGTCCGTCATCATCTCGACGCTGCTCTTCTCCTCCTCCAGCTCCAACTCCAGGCGCTTCAGTTTGTCCTGGCGGAGAGGAGAGGAGAGGCGAGGCGAGGAACAGAGCGTCACCTCGGGCAGGGATCAAAATGAAGGACGCGGGTGCGTTGCATTTGCATAAATTGCGTCAGACGGCTTCCGCCGAGATTTCCGTCTGCCTTTGTGCTCTCGCACCGCTGGCTGTTTAAAAGACTGATGAACTGTCACGCACCCTTCAGGTCTTATTCAGATGGAAGAAAAAGCCTGTGGGCTTTGCCAGCCGATCGCACTAAGCCTTCCTTTTTGCTTCTGCGGCAGATACGACAAAGCCCTGCGGCCCGCACATCGTCTCCTCAAGCTGAAGGACTAATAAAGACACAGTTATCAGTGCGCAGCAGCGTCTCCTCTCTGTGGCGGATTAACAAAGACCTGCTCGCAAACAACAAGTTAGCCCGCAATATTAATGGTACCATTCTGCCAGGAAGCACAGAACGCACTACTAAAAGCAACACCTGAGTTAGTTTTCTGCTGTTTTCATACCCGTTACTTATGTGGGAAGTGGTGGTTGCAGGGTAATTTCATTACCCCATTATTGCAATTATGCATTTTCCCAAATGTTTGGCACAAAAACGTTCATTATGTAACTCATTAGTGCCTGCCTTCCGGGAATGATCAGCAACACATGAGACGGATTAAACCGACAGAATGTCGACTCCCTCCAGACTTCAACTATGCACAAACAACTACCTGCCATCAAGAGATTAACCTTATTTGCTTGACAACTGGATGAGAAAATTGAGTGCACCAGTAACAATAAAGACATTCACCAACAGCAAACAGGCAGCCTGAGGTTCTGCTCACTTCCCCCTGATCTCCCTGCGGAGCGGATGCATGCGTTTTACCTCTAGGAGGCGACTCTCCCGGGCCTTCTCATTGACGCTGTTCTTGCTGGCCTCCAGTTCTTCCTCCAGGTGGCGCAGTCTGTTGGTGAGCAGCTCCTTGTCCAGCTGGTGGTTGTCCCGCTCCTCACACGCGAGCATGAGCTCCTTCTTCAGCCGCGACATCTGGTTCAGAGCGGTCAAGAAATCACAGACGTCAGGCCGAATCGCACGACACTGTGCGTTTTTTTTTCTTCTTCTTCTTCATTTTTTTTGCATGTGGTCTCGCAGAGGCACACAAACACGGGTGCTCGAGCAAAGCGTGAATTTTATGTGTCAAAACCGCATGGCCTTTTCATTAGGGAAGCAACCAGGGTGAGTGTGCGGCGACGATGCAGGCAGCGAAGACACAGACACGCACCTCTTCCTCCAGTCTCCTCATATTCGTGTGACTTCTGTCCAGTTCACTCTGAGCGCTGCTTCCGTGACGCTGTGCTTCCTGCATCTCCCGCCGTGTCCTCTCCCTCTGCTCCTCCAGCTGAACCCTGAGAGCCAGCGCCTCCTCCCTCGAGGACACCATCAGAGACTCGTGCTGACGCGAGAGGAGACAACAAAGAAGGGGAATTAACAAGGCGGATCACAAGCGGGGGGAATACGGAACAGATAACGCAGACTGAAGGCGAACGTCGCCGGTCTTCACCTCTTTGCTGAGTTTCTCCAGCGCTTTCTCCTGCTGCCCTTTGGTCCCTTCCAGCTGGCTGATGGTCAGCTTCAGCGTCTCCCTGTCCTTCTCCGTGTCCTCCAAGCGCTGGCTCAGCTCCCGCTGCTCCTGGTTGAGTTTGGAAGCTTTTCGCTTGGCCTCGTCCAGCTCACTTCTCAGCGTTCTCGCCTCGGCGTGCAGCGCGAGCTCCGCCTCCGAGCTCTCCGTGGCGTGAGACTGCAGCTGGGCCTGAGGAAAGCGTGGAGATGGATGACCAGTCAGGGTTCTGATATGTTTCCTGCCTTGGGGGCGGGGGGATCATGTTGTGGAATTCAAGGGGAGGAGACCCACCTCTAAACGGGACAGTTTCTCCCTGAGACGCTTGTTCCCCTCCTCCTGCTCCTCCTGGGAGCTCTGGAGCGATTTGACGTCCGTCTGAGCTCTGCTGAGTCGTGTTTGAGTGGCTTCCAGTTCCACCGTGGCTACTGAGAGTTTGTCTTTGAGCTGGCTGGCTTCGCTTTGCGACTCTTTCAGATTTTGTTCCATCTCCAAGACGACTGCTGGGTCTGGAAGCTAAAGACCGATAAAAGGATAGTTACTGGCAAAAAATTAAAGATGACTCAAATAACGTCAGCAGATGATGTGTAACAAACCTGGTTCTTCTTATCTTGCGCCTTGGCAAAGTCATCTTTCGTCCTCTGCAACTGGTCCTTCAGCCTGCTGATCTCGTACTGGAGCTCTGCCTCCTGATTCTGGTGGGATTTCTTCATGGAGATGACCTCCATCACCTTCTTGTCATACTCTGTCCTCTGTGTGTCCAACTGCTGCTTGGTCTTCTGGAGGTCGGTGCTGCACCGCTGAATTTCCTGAACAAAAACAGTTTGAAACTTTAGGCTAAAATTGCGTCACCTTTCCTGACTCCAGCCAGATGACAACACTGTGCATTGTTGATCTTGCAGGATCACGGGAGCGTGTTCAATGCACCTGGCTGAGAGTCTGGGTGTGGCTGGGGTCCGGTATCTGTCTCTTCATGGTGCTCACTCTTTCCTGCTGCTCATTCAGTTCTTCCTCTAAATCTTCCTTTTCCATCCGGGTTTGCAGAAGTCTAAAGAGCGTTAATCAAAGCAGCTGATCTCAATCAATTGCAGTTAATGAAAGCGATGCTACTTCACCTGATCAGCGGCTGCTGGGTGTTATCGAGGATTCAAGTTGAATAAGTTTCATTTACTTTGATGAGGCAACAATCACGACTGATTTTTTTTTTTTACTGACAGGAAATAAATCACAACCTCCTGTTTTCCACAACAGTCAAGCAAAACAAAAATTAAAAAATTCTAGAGTACGTTCTGTTTCTAAACACAAGAAAACGTCAGGTCATCCACACCACTCCTCTGTGTTCTTGCAATTTGACCTCAGGCTATTGTCTATTACGGGGGGCAGGCAAAATATCTGCTGAGCAGCACAACCAAAAATCTTCTTTATTCTACAGGACCGCAGATGTGCGTCACTGCGGGATTTGTTTTGTCCGGATGACAAGAGTGATGAGGGGCTGTGAGTGTGAATGACCTTGGAACTACAGCGAGACGGTCATTAGGACAGCAAGCCAAAAGTACAGGTTTGACTCGTCTAAACACAAACACTGCTCATCTACAGTGACTCTCACAGTGTCTCGGGACTGCTGGGTGGCTCTCTGACAGAGAGGCAGTGAAACACACCGTGTAGAATGAAAAAAAAAAGAAGAGAAGGGAACACATTAGTAGGGGGGAGAGACCTGACGAGGTGGCGACAAAACTCAAGGGCCAAGCGTGTTCCGAAACCCAGAGAGGTGATAATGAACACCGCCAGCCGCGGCCGACGTGACAGAGCCTGCGTGACTCACTCTTGTTTCGTCGTTCGAAGTTCGTCCCTGGCGCTGTGAAACTGCTCCATCCAGTGGTTGCTCTCGTCCCTGCAGTCCTCCAGCTGCTGCTGGAGAGTGCGAACTGATGCGTTCACGCGTAGGCGCTCGGCCTCGATCCCGGCGTGAGACTGAGATGTCGCAAAGACGTGACAGAAAACGACATTTCAGTCACTGCTTACGACGACACTGCATTCAATGGATCACTTTTTAAATGTATATCTGGACAGTAAGTTAAGGTTTTACCAATACAACAGACATAAATCAAGGCAAATTTTACACACTGGACCTTTAATGCCATGACATCAATGTGCTCCAGCTGCCACACACCTGAGACACCTGCTCCATGCTGCCGCGGAGCTTCTCCATGTCCTTGCTGTACTGCTCTCGCAGGGTCTCGATCTCCTTGTCGTGGTTGGCCACCTCCTCCTTCAGGGCCCCTTTGAGGGCCGTCAGCTCACGCTCTCTCTGCCTCAGCGTCTCCTCCAGCCTCTGTCTCAGCTGGGAGGCCTCCATCAACTGAGTCTGACAGGACATCAGGTCCTGCAGCGCATGCACAGGGGAGAAACAACAAGTGTTGCCGGCCTCGATACCTTGTTGCCTGGTGTTTGTAAGCTGTTGCTCATTTTCACAAAACAATAAGAAAATAGACACACTGAACCAATCTACATATACTTTTCAGCATCTTTACAAAAAAACAGATAAATCTAGCAGTGAGGTGTTGGTGAGACTGCTCCCGCGGTACCGTTTTGTTGCCAGTTTCTCTTCTCAGCTCATCCTGGAACTCGGCCAGCCGGTCCTCCATGTCTCGGACGCGTGCCTCGGCGTTCTCCCTCTCCATTCGCAGCTGAGTCAGGCTGCGAGGAAACGCAGGCACAAACGCAACATAAACACCACGCGCGCGACTAAATGATTTCAATTGGAGCGACCGTTGGCGCGCTGGTCCGTCTTGTGAATAAACTAATGTGGCACAACTGCTCCTCTGTAACGCTGCGCAGAGGTACAATGTTTCAAAACAAACAAAAGAGGCCTGTCGTGCAGGAGAAACACGAGCACCGACACTCGCAGGCAGCAGTGCGCCGCCACTTTGGGCTCTCTCCTCCTGCTACGTGTGTGTCGCTGCGTTTCCATGACCCCAAGAGTTGCACACAACCTAAATATTGCAATTTAAAAATTGGTCATGGAAACACCTCAACATCGAAAAACCTCTCAAATATGGCTAAAAGGTCTTGACACTTTAAGGAGGTGGTTTTTCAGACGTATCCATACAGAGGTATATCGCAAAAGTGTCATGGAAACACTTTTTTCGCTTTTAGCATGATGTGCGGGGTCACGTGACCAGTTTACCTCAAGTGAAATGCTGTGTTATGTTTGGACGGCGGAGGAGATGGAATATTTTTTACAAGTAACCAAAGAGCAAAACACAACAACCATTCTTGACAGCAAACAACATCGAAATGCAGATTTATACAAGGAATTAGAAAGGGAAATGAGGGAGAAGGGCTTTGAAAAGCCGTGCGGGGTCTCGGACGACGAGATTTTACAAGAATCACAGCGTATCCGCTTCACGCCATTCAATGGAAACACCTGCAAATCGCAATTGTACTTTGTAGAATTTTAGAAATATCGCTTTTATTCTGCGAAAAACTGTAATGCAAACGCAGCTTGTGACCACGTGTGTGTGTGTGTGTGTGTGTGCATGCTTTTGTGCGTGCTCACTCTAACTGCGTGTCATTTAATTCCTTCTTCTTCCTGTCCAGCGTCTCCCGGAGCTGCAGGTTCTCGTCCAGGCAGCACTCCAGCTCGGCTTTCAGATTGGGATCGGAATTGCTGGCCGAGTTCTGCAGCCCGAGCGTAGATGATGAATAAATGAGAGCGGTGAAATATTAGACAGCAGGTAGTTCTGGTGGCATAAACAATGGGCTTTTAAGAAAACGCTAAAGTGGGCCTGCATTCGCCAACCAATCAATATGCATAGGGGATTAAGTTCTTAAGAGCTATTAGAGATTAAGAGCTGCCCATCTTCCTTGAGCCAACCTATAATGAGTCATTATTGAAGTTAGATTATAGTGTGTGTGGACCTTTGACTGGTCCAGAGGGCTTTAAGGATTAATCTGAGGATTAATCTCAAGCACACTCCAAGAAACCACAAAGAAGCCCAGTCCTCCAAGTTAGATTACTTAAAAAAAAAAAAACAGAGGACAGTTTTCCGCTCTCCGCCATCAGCAATTCCTGCAGCCTGGTAGTTTGTGGCGAGTTGTGGATGTTAGCACCGTGTAATTAGAGCTGTTTTAAAGTGGCAGTGTGGTCTCTCCACTTGGTCATCCTGCACTGGCAGCCAAGCTCAAGCCATCAAGTCGGTGTAGCGAGCGAGTCCTTACAGAAAGTACTCTACAACAACAACAAGCAGGCATTCCTCGCAGGCTGTTTACCCTGCTGTTGGCCTTGTGAAATGATTACTATTTTGTTTTTTAAGGATCAAAAGGAAATCACATATTTACCACTGCGCATCATGGGCATAAACTGTAATTAGAGCTGAGTGGACATAATGAGCTTTTTCTTCCACTTTAAAAAAAAAAAAAAAGGTACATTTTCTACAAGAGGAAAATTATAGAGGATTTTTTTTAGTGCATCTAATGACCTGCTTCCACATTTCTCTGCCCTCTGGTTGACTTACCCGTCTTTCCGCCTGCAGGGCGGCTTGTAGTTCAGCCATTTTTCGTTCAAACTCCCTTTTTTCTCTCGTCGACTCTTCCTGGAGTCTTTCTTTGGACTGCTGTGGAGAAAACGTACGTAGGGAATTGCATTTGCACGACAGACTTACATTTTTTCGTAATAAAAAACGACTAACCTGCAGGTGCTGAATCTTTTGAAAGATGACCTTGACTTTATGCCTAATGGCAACGTCGCTCTCGGTGGTCCTGAGGAAAAAAAAAAAAAAAAAAGAATGAATATATTTCGGAAAAAGCAATTTAACCTCAGCCAAAGACAACTTGCAGGTTGAGCGCACCCTTGTCTCAAGATGCTGTATATCGTCTGCATGAGCGCCTTCTCTTCCTCCTCCTCCTCCTCACTGCTCGTCTCTGCATTCGCGCCCTGGTCCAGCAAAAGGTCAGGGGTCACCTTGAGACATAGATCACAAATACCACTCTTGCATTGCGTCTGGAGTGCACGAGGGGAGAAAGAAAAGACGGTGAGCGGCTCGCCGTGAGACGACGTGTTCTTACTTGAGTGTCGGCGACAACTCGGCGCTGCGACTCCGCCGGGGAGTTTCTCCTGGGCAGCGACGGCCGGTTCAGACCGCCGGCGGTGCCGTGGTGGCGGTTTGGGGACGGAGGGGAGGTGTATGGGTTGGGAGCGAGGGCGGGGGACGCGGCCCGGGGGTCTCCCTCTGCGGGGGGGTGACCCCTGTGCTGCCCTCTGCCGTCGAAGCGGTTCACCAGTCTGTTGACGGGGGTCTTCCTCGGCTGCTCGGGGTGGAACGGGCCGCTCCTCTCTGACCCATTTGGCCCCGCGTTGTTGTACGAGCCGCCCCAGGCATTCCTCTCATCCGGGTCGCCCTCGCGGTCGCCCCACGCCAGCCCCCTCTCCCTGCCCCTCTCCCCACGTAGCCCAATTCCCCCATCCAGGTTCCCATAGCTCCCAGACTTGCCGTCCCCTGGTGGCCTGGACAGCTGGAAGTCCTCTTTGCCCAGCCCTCCCTCTCCGTCCCGGTCCAGCAGCGAGCCGTGGGACTGGGCGCGCCGCAGTGCCCCCTCCTGCCCTCCTCCTCCTCCACCCATGTAAGCCCCATGTGAACCGTCTTCATTCCTGTCCCTCCGTCGGGGAAGGCTGCCGTGGCCCGAGTGGTACTGGGTCTTCAGCTGCACCCCATACGAGTCTCCTTTCTGTCCGTCCTTCAGGACCACGTACGGCTGTCCGGCGATGCCCTGCACCCGGACGGCCACGCCGTACTTGGAGTGGGGCAGGGGTCTGGCCTTGGGCAGAGGCCAAGGCTGCACCCCGCCCGTTTCGCCCAGGTCATTGATGAAGCGGATCTGGACGCCGTGGTCCACCGGTGTCTTCCGGCCTGACGATGACGTGCTCATGCTGCTGACACAGCAGAGACAAGAGAGAGAGAAACATAAAGATGCGGTTGAGTTCCAACAGGTTATTACAAACACTTGTATTTAACCTGCAATTTGGACCACATTTTCCCCAACATAAACGCACAGGATTTTGCACAAAACCTCCTTGAATTGGAATGGGACACGGTCACAATTTACAACAATGTGTCGAGTAAGAAGAACAAAATGAAGCAAAGCAAGTGGTTGTTCGAAAAGGCAGAGTTCAACCAAAATTTCAATTTATTCGATCTACTATCTATCTATCTATCTATCTATATTTCAATCTCTAGAAAGAGATTGAGGCTCTAGGAAATTTTTGGGGGGTAACAAGGGAAAAAAAATAGCACATACAGATGCCCATTTCTTTAACATGACAAGCATTCAATGGAAATATGGCAGGTCTTCATACTCATTGGGTGGCGTCATCCAAGTGTCCTGAATTCCAGATTTTTTTTTCTTATGTGTAAAATTGTCAATTACTAGTTGCTAATGAGATCACAAACACATCACATGTTAACTAACAAAGCGACATAACAATTTGTCCTCGATTTTTCACCACCTTGAGAGGATGTGCCCAGCTCTCCCACACATATGAGTAATTATGTCTGGGATTAAATAGATTTAAAAGATTAAATATACATGGTGTGTATTAAGTCACCAGCATATTAAACACTGTGTCACTGCAGAAAACCTTGTACAAAGGAATTCCCTGGAAACTCACTGTCATTTCACCAGCATACTCACGTTATCAGGTTCAGGGAAGGAGAGCGCTGAGGAAGCTACAGCAGAGTCACCATCCAGGAGGACCTACCATCGCCCTTCCCACAAATTTAGAAATCAAACAGCGAGCAGTCAGATATATCACTCCAGGCCACAAAGTGCCAAACTCTTGTCGGACGGACAGACAGACGCACCAGCCTTGTTGAGAGCAAATGCAGATTTATGGGCAGTGACACTTTTTTTTCTGGCCCTTTACTGCCAGTGTGGACTTTGACCTCGCTGCAGTCCATTAGTCATTAACCGAAACCACACACCCATATATCACTTTCCCCCTTTGTATGGATCGGCAAAGGCTTTCCCACCTCTTTGTTTTTCGAGGACACCCACTAAAAATATATCTGCCCCCACCAGAGCCTCGCACTGAACAGAAACAGAACCTTTGGCTTCTCCTCCAACTTCTCTACTTTTCTTCCCCTTAACTTCTTTTCCTTGAACTCCACCCTTCACACTGCTTCACTGAGTGATTCTCAAAGCATGTCTCCTCTGCTGCGTCACCTGATCACGCCCCAATGCGCCTCTATCAAGGATTAAGTCGTCGGTGTTTGCGAACGAAAAGGAACCAAGTAGGGCAGAACGTGTCTGGCGTGATGTCAGCTGACTGAAAACCACCTTGTGTTTGGTTCTGCGGTGAGCTCTCGTCCCTGTGTAATTACAGCGACACGCTTGATTAACCGCATGTCATTCCGTTCAGGCCTCTGCACCTTTTCCATCCTCCGCAAGCCTTCCAACCGAGAGAGACATAGAGCAGGCCGGAAAATCGCTGGCAGGGAAGCCAGGGCTGAAATAAGAGGGAGTCCGGAACAAAACAAAAAGACAAGAGGCCTTTTCTTCTCTTATCAGCAGCACTGGGTGATTAAACCCAGAGCCAAGCTGGACCAGCCGACGACCCTCTGACCTGACGTGCGCTGACTGGAGCCGACTGCAGACGAGGCGACTCGCTGAAGACGTTCGGGGCCGAGTCTTACAAGCTTCGGGAACAGGTGAAAGAGGACGCGAGGGCACGTGGCGTGTTTGACCTTTCCAGGGTATTTTGGGTGCTGGCGGCGCGAACACGGACCTGCTCGACAGAAGTGCGCAGGCAGCTCGGTCGATTCTTGTTTCACCCTACGGGAGCCGCAGAGGAAGCACCGTGTCACAACCGATCTGTGCGTCCGGCCGTGAAGCCCACTGCCTTAGCAGCAAGGTCGGGCTAACAAGTGGAGAAGTGCAGCACGCACGACGCACGCACAACGCACACGCACACGCACACACACACACAGGCACTATGTGATTTAACCTGCGTGATGCTGTTCTCAAAATGCATGTTTAGTTTTTCTTGGAGAGATTTGACATTGGAAACTTCCAAGTCCTGTGACGCCACACTGGCTTTCAGATGCAGAGATGGCATTCGCGAGGTCCCACCTTACCCCTCCATTATCTGTTCATCTGTGTCTCTATTGATTGAATATTTATCTATGTCACCCCTATCCCAACTCCAGAGAGGGGCGGGGTGAGGGGGCGAGGGGCGGCCCATCCCATTGTCCGGCCGATGTGGGGCGGAAAACCAGGCCAGATATTCTGAGAATGCCAAACAGGAACCTCATGCGCTCTCGTTCCCTCCCACAATGTTTGTTTGATTACAACAGACGCATGTCAACACTGGTAACTTTGTTATTTACAGCGTCCTCGGTGTCTCCCCATCGAGCTCATTCCTCCTCAGACCTTTTACAAATTAAAGATCCTTGTCGATTCTTAAGGTGGAAAAACAAACGCGTTCTTGTTGACACTGCCAGACACAATTGATGCGATTCTATATTTACTTCATGGAAAAATAAAAACAGTCTTCCTGTCCGGTTTAATCTTATGGCATCTCAATTTGAATCGTCATCTTTAAATTCTGTGCAGTGGGTTGAACAAACCAAATGACAAGTAATGGCATTGCGCTATTTGCTGCATGTGTGTGGTGCTTTGGGATTTCATCCTATTAGAGTGCAGTTATGGTGCGGGTCCTGCTGCCTCCGGCCGCACTCTGGAGGCTCCCGTGGCAAATTGAATTTGAGCAGCTTTCCAGTTAAAACCCGAGATGGAGTTAGGAAATGTAATTAGGACATTAGAGCAGGTGTGGACAGAAATGAAAACACAGCGATGCCTGCAGTTCTGAAAGTACCTCAGCTGACTCACAGGACCTCCTGTGATGTGATCGTGTCTGGTCTGGTTGCAGATACAAGTGGAGAAGGACGGCAAAGGATTGAGCTCATGTTGTATAAATCCTATTGTAAATTACACATTTATAACAAGATTTATTGTAGTGCAAGATTGATAATCACACATTATTTGATGCATTGATTTTGTTTACAGAGATCAAAACTGCAAGACTGAGTATTACTGGGCCTTTTTATTCCAAGATTTAAAAAAAATCTGTTCTTTTTTTAAAGTTTGCGTCTGACATTAGTTTTCATCTACTTTGAATCAGTGGCTTTTGGTCCTTGTGAAGTAAAAAGACAATGAAGATTTAAGCAAATCAATTCTTTCCCTTGGAAAAGGGAAAGTTGGTTGGTGAAAGAAACGGCGATGGGCGAAACAGTGGCTCACACCTTCCGTGTCTTTCAAGGACGGCCGGGCAGACACACGGTCCGCAGGGAATTCCACCTCTCCATTGCGGTCGCCACATAAAACCAGGCCCTCTC
>NW_027466186.1:5980000-6157500 GCF_046127955.1 Nelusetta ayraudi | reverse complement strand
GAATTTGGTCAAATGGGAGATTAATTTCAGAGCACGGTAAGAATAGATCGCGCGTAATCTGTGCGTAAAGCTCCAGCTGTTGCGAGCAACTTCACTTCTATTGGTGAGAACAAGTTTTTCTTGGCAGGCAAAATGGCAAAATGGTTCAGAGATTTTCCGATTAACTTAAAAAACGGCAACGAGAGGGTCCGTTCGGCCTCCGAATCTGGCCCACAGACTCGCACCATCAAACCCTCGTTCTCTCGCGACAGCCTGAAAGGAATCCAGCGCAAAGATGGTGGGATGGGGGGTTTGTTGGCCGGGAGAAACAGGAAAAATTCGGCTACGGAGCTGGGTCGTAGTAGCGGCGGTTCTGGTGGGACGGTGTGGGATAGTTTCACCGCTGGAAAGGGTCGAAAGAACTCCAAGGTGGAGGGTGGGACGCCGGACGAGAACCGACAGGTGAGGACGTCCAGTTTGGCCCAAGCGTACATCAGCAGGATGATCAAGGTGGACAAACAAGAGAAGAATCCGAAATACAGCGGTGTGGACGAACAGAAGCAGCTCGAGAACGAAAAGGGGAGGTCTGACATTAAAACCACGGTGAGTTTATTCCAGAAATCAAACCGTCCAATCATAGGGGCCAGTTTCCGAATTGAATATCTAATTCATTTGCAAGCAAAATCAAAAGCTTGAGAAAAATTAAACACTGTGCTTCAACATTCTAAATAGGTTTTAGGCCCTTCTAATAGGCCCTCACCTCACCTCTGCTCATAACCATTTATTTAGTTTCCATCTCGCTAAGAGCAACACAATGCAGTATAAACTGCTTTGTGTGGCAATAAACAGGTAAAACAATGTGCTGACCACTTTGTACAACTGTTCAAGTCTCAACATTACCTGTTACGGACACACACACACACTCACGGAACCTAATCTCAGCCTGCTTTACAGGTAAATGTGATGTTTAAGGTTTGCAGCCTTGTGCTTGCTGAGAGGTTGTTTTCTTCTCACAGCTGATCATCCTGGAAGACTACGCTGATCCTTTCGACGCAGAGAAAACCAAGGAACAAAGGGAGGCAGAGAGGGCAGGAATGAACGACGGCTACATGGAACCCTATGATGCCCAGGTTATTATTACAGGTGAGGTCAGAGCCACACTTATACATCTAAAAAGATGAGACTTTTTTTTTTCTTCTTTCAAATGAGTTTAAATGTCACCTTTAAAAAAAGTAAGCTAAAAACACCAAAGAAGTTCTTGCAACAATACCGACACAGGCTTATTCTAAAAGGCCATTTTAAAGGGACGTGGGGCCAAAGTCAACCCTCTGTCTGTGCTGACTTCCCACCCTGTGAGTGGTTGCTGTAGGAACCGTGTTGTGCTGGGACAATGGGTGCAGCTTCCTCTTCCAGCTTCCTGTCTCCTGCCTCTGTTTCCTTTGCCCCATTCTCTTGATAGGAAGTTGGCTCCCGTGCCCCTAGACACACACACACACACACACACACACACACACACACACACACACACACACACACACACACACACACACACATTCTTTATGGTCCCATACGTGTTAAGAGAGAGGGGGAAAGTCGAACCCTCCCGCCAGCTTTACCAAAACCTGCAGAAGTTCCGCTCTTGGTCCCGCCCAGCCACTTCCCAGCAGCCAGGAAGTGGCCTCGCAAGCCAGCCAATCAGCATTTGTGTTGACCTTTTCTTCCTGTAAGCCCATTGTTTGGTCACACAATAGTGCAGACATACAGGCTACCTGTCAGACAGCAAAGAAACACAACAAGAGAAAACCCCCTCCTCAAATTAATGACAAACACATTTTTGGAAAGTCATGCTGAAATAAGAACATGCAAAATATAATTTGAACACAATATGCAAAAGACCAATTCACTTTTTCTCCTGTGATAATGAGGCACGGCGATTGTGGTGATTTTTAATGAACAAACTTTACTGACTTTTACAGCAGATTCACTTTATTGGATACTCATAAAAAAAACCTGTTTACAGCCCTGAGTTTAATGTGACACTTTCATTGAGATTTTGCTCAAGTGTTCTCGTATTTTAAAAGGTGGCTGGCCCTAGTTTTTACACAACACTGTACCAAGAAGCATCTTGATACTGAACCAATGGGACTGACTTAATTCCCATTGTTTCGTGAATGAAGTCGATGTAACAAAGAAGCAATTTCATGAATAAAGTCAATGCAAATAAAGTGGAAATTGGCAAGTAGACTGGATGGATGGCGAATTAACCCAGTTACCAACAAATTGAACTGCCAAGCACAGGTGTGTCCCACAAGGTTCACACGCAGTCATCAGGAAACTGGCGAAAATGGAAGTACTCCACTAGACTTGCGCTCAGAGCCTTTCGACTTTATTCTCGACATTTTGACTTACTACACGTTGACATTAATTGCAAAATTTCTATTTCATTTTCGAGATTTCGTCTTTTTTACGTCAACTTTATTCTCGAAATTGGAAACTTGAAAAAAAACTTCTATCTTAATTTTTTTCTCTCTCCTTGTGCCCTAATCCTCTTCCGTACAACTAAGTCTAAGTCTACGATGTAGAAAATGCAAACACTTTATCTCCGATGCACTTGATAAAATACGCCCTTCCTGCTGCAGAGGTTCGAAGACGCGGCTCCAAAGACCTGCTCAAAGTGTGCGTCCTGCTGGACCGAGGGCAGAAAGAGGGGAAGGGACGAGACAGAAAGCCCTTGCCCCTGAACATCTACGACACGCCATACGAGGGAGGGCCGGAGGACGAGCGCGAGGGCGTGTGGATCCCTGTCACCCGGCCGGAGTCTGACGCCCGTCCCGCCGGAGAGTACGAGCTGCCCTGGGAGTGGAGAAAAGAGGACATCGTGAGGGCACTGTCAGGTAGGGTAGAGGGAGATACGAATGATGGGGTGGGTTGGCGGTGGGGAAGGGAGGAGGCGTACTCAGGGTGTGGAGGAAGGATGCCATGAGTTCTATTTACACAGTAATGCAGCATCAGCTTTGTGTTTGCCGTGAGGGTGCGGGAAGCAAAACAATCCAGCCGAATATACCGCTTCCACAGACAGTGTTTGTTTTGTTGGCCCTGGCACGCTGCGACGGAGCTTTATTATGAGAGCTTCATATTGTCTCCCCCCGCTTCGTTTCCTTCAGCTCAGTTCGAGGCGGTGGATTGTTCTCCCAGTAAGGAGAACAGCTCGACCTCCAGCCGCCAGCAGCAGCAGCAGCAGCAGCAGCAGCAGCAGCAACAGCAGCAGCAGCAGCAGCAGCAACAACACACCCTCAGGCAGAAGAACTGGAACCATAAAACTCTCGTACCATCTTCTCCATCCTCCCCTTCCTCCCCCACCTTCCCCTCTTCCCCTATACTCAAGCTCTCCCCCCACACTCCCCCGTCACCCTCTTTCCCCACTCTGAAGCTCTCCCCCTCCTCCAGCAAGCCGTCTCCTCCGTCTCCTACCTCTCCCACCGCCCCACTGGATGGGGAGGCGGCCAGAGTTGACCCAGGCCTGCCGCTGGATAAGCAGAGGTGAGGAGCCAGGCGGAGAGTGGCTGTAGAATATGAATGATCCAACTTCAACGGGTTCAGAATAAAAATCGGAAACATGCTAAAGAGTATTTTGAAATTCAAGTCCACTTCGTGCGTTAGGTCGGCATGCAATTCAGTACTCACGAGCTGTCTCTGCTTAGTATTCATGAGAAAAGACACCACATGCTTCTCCTCCCTTCCCCTTATTGTGCTCAGTTTGCTGGAAGAACAGCGCCCTCTTCAGTGAAATCTTTTGTCTCATAGTTTAACTCAGGGGTGGGCAAACTACGGCCCGAGTGCCAAATGTGGCCTGTTAAGCATTTTAATGTGGTCCGACAAACTTGAAAATATTATATTTATTGTAAGTAAGTAAAAAAAATGGCTGGATTTCATCCATTTTTTTCAGTGTTTTAATGGTCATTTCAATAAAGAGCTAAACACTGTGGGCCTTCAAAGACTCATATTTTGTTGTAATGCTTTTGTTAATTTCCAATAATCATTAAAGCAAATTTTCTATAGCCCACGATATATTTTTTTCCCTATGAGTTGGGTCACCAAAACACTCCATCCATCGGCCTTGGTCTGGCCTCCTCTGTTAAATTTAAGAACTCATTGTGGCCCACCTGTCAAAAAGTTTGCCCACCCCTGGTTTAACTTAACGCCAGCGAGAAATCCAGCGGTCCCTGGACATCTGCAACAGCTGAAAGGCTACGGTGCCAGTTTGAAATGATGCATATATCTTTCACTTGGCCTTTATATTTTGAAAAACAACACGGACACTTTGAATGCGGGGCACTTCAGCATTTGTCCTTTTCATTTTGAAACTGTCTGATCTGCGTCACACAGAAACAATGCTCTGCATTGCTTTAAATAGCCACTACAACTATGTTCCTCCAGTTCGCACCACCTCATCCCTTTTACTCAGCATAGCCTGTTTTGCACCGTTCTCTACATCTCCTTGTTTGATTTAAAACATCAGTGAATGCTTTGCTCTCTTTTTATGACTTCCCTTCGCCGTCGACGCCCGTCAACTTGACATTTGACTTATCTCCACATGTCAGCGTGCTGTGCATCACTGATCCGCTCGGTCTCTCCTCGTCCTCCCCCTCCAAACCACCCCTTTCCACCCCACCCCCCCATCCTCCACCTCTCACACCCCAAAGCTGGTACCACGGCAGTGTGAGTCGGCAGCAGGCTGAGGCTCAGCTGCAGCGCTGCAGGGAGGCCAGCTTCCTGGTGAGAGACAGCGAATCAGGAACCAGCAAGTACTCCATCGCTCTGAAGTAAGTGCACTGATGTGTCTGTGTGTGTGTGCGTGTGTGTGTGTGTGCGTGTGCATGTGCGTGTGCATGTGTGCACGCGCCAGTAGAGCACAGCACATGCACGCTATAATGCAACATGTACATATTTATTTTTTGTGCTATTTTTATCCTCTTTTGTTTTTCTGCATCACACTCCCAGCTCTTCTTCTCCTGACAGTGGGCAATGTCCTGTTTAAATGGCTTCTTATGTAATGCCATGCGGGGTTGTTATACTTTAACATAATACAGACCACATAGTAGAGTATAATAAAATTCCACTTTCTTTAAAACAGTGGCACTGTTTAACCTAAGAGTGTACGGAGGTCGGACGAGCTGCATAAAAGTGCCCACACAAATCTAATACCTATAAAGCCAGCGTTTACGATTTTATCGTCTCTAATACGGGCAGTTTTCAAATGCACACAGTGGCCGGCCTTTTTGAGGCATTAGCGAGGAGCCGCATTACACCAGGGCTGCAGGCATTGTGACCTCCGAGGTGTTAATGCATGATAATGTGTGTCACGTGTGGAGTAGATGTTGCTGATAAGCAGGCCAGGAACAGGTTCCTGCTTCCTCTCTCACGGTGTGTGCCTGTGCGTGTGTGTGTGTGTGTGTGTGTGTGTGTGTGTGTGTGTGTGTGTGTGTGTGTGTGAGCAGCTCATTTATTTGAGAGCGCACAAGATTAACCCCATTTACACTTCTGCTGAACCCAAAATGTACCCAGCTGTATTATTGTCATCTGACACAGAAACATCTCCCGCTTTACAAACGCCTTTTTCTTTTACATTAATTCTGCATGCATCGTGTCTGCCCCCTGTCAGAACCAGTCAGAACTGCGTGCACATCATCGTGGCCCAGACCAAGAGTGCGAAGGGCTTGGTCTTCACCCTGGACCAGAGCAGCTGTGTGTTCTCCAGCATCCCAGAGTTGGTCCACCACTACTGCACACACAGGCTGCCTTTCACCGGAGCGGAGCACATGACCCTGCAGCATCCTGTGACCAGGCTGCACTGAACACGAGCAAAGGAACACACACACACACACACACACATTGTGGGGCATAAATACATGTGCGCACAGAGGTGTGTTACACGTTCATGCACAAATGCACACAGAGACACACACACACACACACACACACACACCAACTTGTTAAAATGCGCACATGTACTGAAAAATATGCTGCTTTGGGTTTTTGTTTTGTGTTCTGCTGTAGAATTTAAGGTTGTATCTAAATCTCCTTGTGCATCTTGTGCATTAGAATGCACTGTTTTTCGGGCAAATTAACCAAAACTCCACAAAATCCGAACAAACATCCTATCTAGACTTTCAAGACGTGCAAAGCGTCACGTCTTCTTTCTCATTTTGTCGGTCCAGGCTCTCTCAAATCTCGGGGCCCAGCACGTGCACCAAAATAGATTCCGCAATGCCGAGCGGCGCACTCACAGCACTGCACTCACCGTAACTAATCACATATATGAAGCCAGTGCAGAGGCTCGTAATCGCCTCGCAGGATGCCGTGACACAGGGGTGCTGACATCATCAATTACCATCCAGTTAGGTGTGGTCGGATCGATGCGTCTGATTCGAGTGTATTCATTCGTTGGCCCGACATGTCAGTCAGCCTATTTGACGGCCACTTCGTCTGTCAAGCAAAAGATCTGTGTTAATCAGATGATTAGGCCTAGTGTAGTTGCAGGGCTTACTTTCAGTGAAATGTACCTGTGTGTAAATTAAGTATGTATGAAGTGACTGTTGAATATCCTTTTCTTTTGTTTTGTTGTCTTTTAACCAACGACACGACGATATAAGCTGAATATTATTGCTGCGAAATCTTTATTCAATAAAAAAAGAAAAGACTCTTTGAACTGCACACTGTCATCAATAGACGCAGAATTCAGAGGACGAGAACAAATGAGACGCCAACCAGAGCGAGTCTGTGTCTTTTTTTTTTCTCCTGTAGCAGCAAAACCATTGACCTGAGTGTGAAATCAATTACAGTTATACACACGCACGCTGCAACCCCACGGATACACACACGCACACACACTCTCACACACACGTACCTATTTGTAGCTGGGAAAATACAAACATGAGCACACACATGAGCTCACACACATGCATAAATAAAGTAAGACACAAACCGGGTTTAGTCGAGCCTAAAGGTGGTGCGTGTAAATCCTCTCCGACACACGCACACACACACACACACACACACACACACACACACCAAATTCAGAGCTTTATCCCCACAATGGTGCACACTGAAGCGTGTGTTTGCGGTAAGATACGTCTTACCAGTTATCACCAGCCTACTGGATCGCATGGGCGTCTTTCTGTGAGCGCATGTGCATGCGCATGTGTGTTTGTTTGTGTGTGTGTGTGTGTGTGTGTGTGCGCGTGCGTGCGTGTTTGCGCGCACCCGCATGGGCCCCGTGTCTGAGCAAGCGATAATGTGCACCCATGTGTGCGTGCGCACAGCCCTTGTTATGTGTATTTATGTGCGTATGCGTGTCTCACCGAGTCAGGATTTTTTTTTCCACCCCGTCCGTTCAGGGATTACCAGGTTGCCATGGTGATTAGTTAGAGTGAGGTAGGGCCTCTCTCTGCAGGGAAGGAGGAGAGGGAGGAGAGAGAGGTATACGCTACGCGATATGAAGACGGCTATTAATAATGGCGGTCAACGCAGAAGGGGGGAACAGAGCCGCCCCTCGCGGAGGGAGAGCGCTGACATTTTGCGGCGGCGGCAGGAAACGGCGACGAAAGACGAGCTCCACTCTTTGAGTCAAGTCATTTCGCAGCTCAATTATTGACAGTGACGTCTCCTTTAAAGGGTCAGAGTGCGGGGTCAGCAAATAGAAGCCCTGATCAAAGTGCGCGGCTCCCGCGTGGGCTTTAAAGCAGGGCTTTCCGGTTGAGGAGCCATCCTCCGTCTTGGCCATGAGAGGTCCTAAATGGCAAGGTTACACAACAACAACAACAACAACAACAACAGCAGCAGCAGCAACAACAACAATAACAGCGGACCTTGCCGCTCTCCTAATTAAATCACTAAGTAGGTCAAAACAAACAACTAGCCTACACTGTTGGACGCAACATTCTCGCCATCTTTATTTTGGCAACGTCTCCGCCGGTTAGAATCAAGCCTACAAGCCCACATGTAGAATATGTAGTTCTGCAATGATCTCATATCATCGTCCTCTGCTTATTTTCCCACTGGCAACTGGCAAGTACGAAAAGGTGCTCTGTTGCATCATTGTTCATTGTTCCACACATGAAAAATGTATTTTATCCAAACGGCAATGGCATATGAATACATCACTTTTATTCTTGTTCTAAACTCAATACATATATGTATGTATGTATGTATGTAAGTATGCATGCATATATATGTATATATACATATATATAGATATATATAGATAGATAGATAGATGGATAGATAGATAGATAGATAGATAGATAGATAGATGTATATAGATAGATATACACATATATGTATATACATAAACATGTATATACACAGATATAAATTGTATGTATGTGTGTATATATAAGTATATACCATGAGTGTAAAATTAAAGTTCAGTCGTTATCGATGTTATAAGTAACCTATAAGAACCACTGCAGGCACATAGGATGATATTATTCAAGGCCCATTGCGTAACATTTATAGGGTTCTATTATCATAAAATGCGCAAATTCATACGTATGTTCTCAGTTACATAAAGCAGCCAAAATAAACAACCATAAATAACCATTATGTTTTCAGTCAGTAACGATAACCATTCATATTTTTTACATGAAGACCAAATCCAATTGTAAGGAAGTGACCTTATTGCACCAACATATTTTGGGGTTTTGGGATTTTTGCCCTGACATCAACGGCTCACGCAAAGGAAGATGAGAAGCCAGAAAAACGAGGATAAACATCAGGGGGCCTTTCTCCAGATGCTGTGCGCTAATGAGGGTCATTCATCCTGCCAGACTGATAATAATTTATGGCTTGATAGCTGAAGCTAACGTGGCATAATAGCCACAGCACAAGGTCATGCGTGACAAAAATGCAGGTGTACAGTATTCTTTCTGACCACTAGACGCTATGAAGTTGCAATGGATGGGTCTTTAAGGTGTCTTTTAAATAAAATTGTTAAAGCAGAAAATAAATTCAGTGAAGAGAATAGAGTATCAGAATGAAACTGGAGGTTTAACAATACTGAAATGTGGAAAAAGAGTAACACGAAAATAAGCTCAAAACCTCATAAACAACCTCTGAAGCTAAAAAAACAAGTCATTCTAAGTCGGTGTCCCAGAGCTGCGCGTTTCGTCAGTCTGCGTTTTGCTCCGAATAACCCCAGTCACGGGAAATAACTGCGTCCAGCCGAAGACGGGAACGACGGCCGCCCGGAAGAGGACGGAGGGAGGGAGGGAGGGAGGCAGACAGGGGGAGGGCGAGAACGAGAAGGTAGAGCGTGAGGGGGTGTGAGGGGAAGACAAGCACTTGTGGGGGTCCCAGCTTTTAAATAATTCAGGGAGAGAGACTCACAGCACTCAGTGCAGAGGAGGAGCACTGTCAGGTCAGCTCATTCACTGCAGAGGAGCGGCGGCGGAGAGGGCCGCCGCGACGAGAGGGAGAGGAAGGGAGTGTATAAAGATAGCACGAGAGAGAGAGAGAGAGAGAGAGAGAGAGAGAGAGAGAGAGAGGAAGACATTACAGAGGGAGACCTTGCCCACTGCGTGCGTGCATCACATTTGTGTGCGTGTGTGCGTGTGTGCGTGCGTGCGTGAGCGAGCGGCGCCGATGAAAATAGACAAAATGAAGGAGAAACAGGTCGTTTCCTCTCCGGTTTGTCTCAGTCGCCACGGCAACGCCCCTCGCCGCGCATCACGCACCCCTGTTTACTTCGACTTTGACTTCCTCCGGCGCCCCTCCCCCTCTGCACCACCCACGCTCCTATGACTCCACCCACCAATCCACCACCACCACTGCCGCCCCGAGATGACGAATACTGTGCGCCCCCCCCCCACCACCACCACCACCACCACCACCACCCTTGACATCCAACCCAGCCGCGGTATTTCTCTCGGCATTACACTCCCAGTGGGCAGCGTGGAGGAGGAGGAGGAGGAGGAGGAGCAGCAGGACGCCGTCGGCTCATTCCTCACATCCTCTCTCCAGACTGCACCTCCTGTTCTTAATCAGCGACCTGCTCCGCTCACTTCCTGTCCCGCACGACCAACACCTGTCACACAACCCTACGTCCATTTTTTTACATCTCTACCTTTCAGTCAGACTTTTGTCGGGCAGCTCTGTGTGGTAAATTACCTCACAAGACCCAAACAAATTAGCCCTCTGTTTACAGCCTGCAGCAAAAAACTTCCTGTTCTAGCTTGCGGCTAAATCCAATGCTTTGTTGTGCACTGCACACGCTCGGAAGGGGTGAAAGGGCACAGCAACCAGGGGAGCGGAGCAAAATACCACGGAGAGGGGGTCAGTGCCCTTTGTGACATCACAAAGATTTCAACAAAAGTTTAAAAGCATTTTAATGTGGATTTCCTGGAGACATGGAACGAGCAAAAGAAATCCAGGATGAGGGTGGTTATTTTTGTGCAATGTAGGACCTTTCAAAGCATGTGACTTGGTGCAGATTGTCAAGGCGTTCATGAATTTTAGAAAACAGGAAACACCACCGCAGGTATCCCTGGCACTGAGCCTGAGGAGGGGATGAGAGATGGAGCAGATAAAGAGGAGAGGAGGAGAGGAGAGGAGGAGAGGAGATGTGTTGTTAAGTTTGACAGGAGGTGCCCCAATGTCACTATTATTATACTTACATGGGTGTGCGTGTGTGTGTGTGTGTGTGTGTGTGTGTGTGTGTGTCACCAGCATGGATGATGTGGAGCCTCTGAGGTATCCCACCTCAAACGCTCCTCCCTTCCCTCCATCCAACCCCCCCCCCTCCGCTGCTTCACACTCGCACCGATGCGCCCCGCCCCCGCTGCCTCTTCCAGCGCGGCGGCGGCGGCAGCAGCGGCGACGGGCGGCGCGCATCTCCTCGGAGCGCGGCGGACACCACAGCCGAGCATAGCACGACTCCCGCGTTTCGCGCAGCATCACCAGGCTTCCCCCCCATCACTACCACCAGCACCTTTGCCCTCTTCTCTCTTCTCTCTCTCTCTCTCTCTCTCTCTTTTTTTTTTTTTTTTTTTTTTAACTCGGAGGTGGGGGGTCCCCCCCAAGAAGAAGAAGAGGGGAACCGAACCGACGTCACCATGCCAGGTAGAGACTGAACCGGCAGGTTGTGGCCGTGAGGAAGAGGAGGAGGAGGAAGAGGAGGAGGGCTTGTAACATTGCTTTGGAGGTGGGGGTGGTGGTGGTGGCCTCGCCATCGCGGCCAGAGCACCTTTGTGGCCCGGACGGAGCAGCGCGCTCGGACGCACGAATACGACGATGGACGGCCGACCGCCACGGACGCCTCGGACGCCGACGCCGCTGACGCTGCTGCTGGTTCTCCTCGCCATTGCGGGAGGTGAGTAACCTGTCCGAGCCTTCCTTCCATCCTTCGACGGCGTCGTAGATTTTATTATTTTTATTTTTTTCTTATCGCCGCGAATTCCTGAAGGGGTGGGGGCGGGCGGGGGGTAAAAAAAAAAAAAAAAAAAAAAAAAGAGAGCGAGAGAGAGAGAGAGAGAGAGAGAGAGAGAGAGAGAGAGAGAGAGAGAGAGAGAGAGAGGGAAAGAAGCAGCAGCAGCAGCAGCATCAGCAGCAGGGAGTCGTAGGACGCCGAGGAAAGGCAGAAGGACTCCGGCATCGTCCTTTTCATAATAGCGCCGCGCCAGGATGGAGCGCTGACATGTTGGCCGCTGCGTGCAGGGGGCTCAGTCTAAATCCAGTAGCTGCCTTCATTACTAGTCATTCATTTCATTTCATTTCATTTCAGTTGTCATATGGCTCAGGTACTGACCACTTTTCCCCTGATGTACGCCACCGAAACTATAATTTTCTGGGACTTCCCAGGCCTCGTGCTGTGATTATTTTTGAGGCTGCAGTACTTTTTCTTTTTTTTTTTCTTTTTTTTTTTTTTTTTAAAGCATCCTGGTGTAGCAAATTACCGTTGTTACGTGAAAGCATTGGACGTGAATTATAAATTCCAGCCTGCTAAATATAAACCTTTACACTGAAATCAGACAGCTTTTTTAATCCACCACCTCCCCCTTGTTCACTTGATACAGGCTGCATTTGGAAAAAAGGGGGTGTGTGTGTTATTTATCCTCTGCTTAGCCGCCCACACCCCCTTTCTCTAATTAACACTGAGGTCCTGCAGTGAGTGGGCAGGTTAATAAGGGCTAAGACAACTTCTATTTCCTGTCACCGGAGCACAAATGATGTGTCATCCAGCAGGACGGGCAAAAAGCCTCTCTGCTCTCCTCCAGAGCTGATAAATGGAGCCCTGGTGTGGTGGTGGTGCGTTTAGGACAAATTGGAATATTGTAAAGTGTAATACTGTTGTGCCGTTTTGACCCGATCTACCTCCCTAGTAGTGGGACCAAATTGGTGTTCATTTCCCCAGAGTTGAGAGAAAGACACGTCGGCTGATTGTGTGGCTGCCGATCCATATTAGTGACAGGATGGAGGCCGGCTCAGTGCCTCCGAGCACAAACAATGCCGGCGCACACGTAGCTGCCTTAGCACACCTCGGTGCGTGCGCGCACACACACACGCACACACACACACACACACACACACACACACACACACACACACACACACACACACACACACACACGCGCGGATGGCCATCTGCCTCGCATTGAAGAAGTGTTCATCATCACCCGTGGTGACAAAATGCTCTGGCACTCTTGCTCCCCATCTCTCTCTCTCTCTCTCTCTCTCTCTCTCTCTCTCTCTCTCTCTCTTTCTCTAACCCCCCTTTCTCTCCTTCTCTCTCTCTCTCTCTCACACACACACACACACACACACACACATGCATGTTCGCGCACGCACATGAACACGCTTTACAGCACAGATGAAATGATTTGACATCCAGTACCGGCAAATGCATGTCATATTTTACACTTCACATGTCAGGCAATATTGCGAAAAACAAATTCCAACAAGTCGTCATATTTCCAGATTAGCGGGCATAATTTAAAGCTAAATTTGGAGGTTTTTTTGAGGTTTCACGGATTTAAAGCATTACAATCATCACAAGGGTTTTCTTCAGCACATCAAGAATTTAGAGCGTGCTGTTGGATGCTTAAAAAGACTGCTTTCGGGTTCTGTTTATTTCACACTAACGCAATGATTTGATCATTTTCGCAATCCACTGATGAGCTGTGTGGGGAACAGCAGCCCTGCCATGGACACAGCTGGCCTGGTAGAGGACTAAACAGCTTTGGTTGCTTGCCATCAACGCCTATTGCCTGGCTATAAGGAGCTAGCTACCTCGCTACTCGACTACGTGTTGGCAGAGAAACCAAAGAGAGCAGAGTAGAGCGTGCTGGAGGAGGCAAGCAGTAGAAGCTGAGAGAGGAGTTGAGCAGGAACCAAACATTCGAGAGGGAACTGGGCAGGCAACCAAAGACGGGAAGTCCTGTCAAAGGCCAGCTGGGACGCTGTGTCAGTGGTGTGGGTGCCATCCTCCCCATTACAAGTCAATTAATTGTTAAATGTGACATTAATTTGGGGAATCCTTGCAAGGCAGAGAAGGATAACAAGAGCTGCTTTAAATAAAGGATAATAATCCTCATAAAATGTCCCATTTTGTCTTCAGAAATCTGTCAGATTATCTCCCTGGGGTTCAAACAGAGGTGCCGCATGTGCAGCGAAACGGAGGCGAAGCTACTTACACGAAACACCACTTTACAGAGCTTCACAAGCATTGAAATACTAATGAGTCATCTTTCCTTACGGGAAGACAATCTGATTAGCATCATCCCCAGAGACGCTCAACTCCGACACAAAGGCACACAATGGAACACATTTTGGGGAAGGGCAAAAAAAAAAGAAAAAAGAAAAGGAAAAAGCTCAGCGATGCACGCAGGCTGTGCACGGCTGTGCACGCACCTGGAGCATCAACCTAAGATAAACCTAAGAATCCCCCGCGAACAAAACAGCACAAGTCAGAGTGCTAACTCGAGAAAGATAACAGGCAGAGCACAGTGGGAGATTTCAGAGGGTGAAAAAAGGACTCTACCTAATACCCGACATCAGAGCTAATTATTCAATAAAGTCAAACCTCAATCAGCGTACAGGTGCACAATTTTCTTTCCAGGAATGAGACAAGCACAAACGTTAAATAAAAAAAAATATATAAAACTTGTGCAAGGGTGCTCAAGGACGTTTCACCTGCTGTGCCAGACGCTGCCGTGAGGATGTGGCGGGGAGGATGTCTCTTGTCATTTTCCCTGCAGGCCATGCATAATAAACAGGTCTGTGGTGCTGAGTTGACCTGATGTGGAGGGTTACTGGATATGGAGCTTGTTGTGCGGCACTGCAGCCTCATCAGGCCGGGGACGTTACGCAGTGCTCTCACGGCCTCCCTCGTCTTTATTAGCCGCATCCTGAAACACAAGCTCGCTTGATCGGCGGCCGAGTCGCCCTCCTTTTCGCTAACGCCAGCCACTGCGAGCCAGTCGTAACATTCGTCCTCCACCTTTTTACGAAGGCGCTCGGCAGCGGCGGTCACCTCGCCCGTGTCCTGGCAACGCTTCAGTCTGGAAAGTTCTGCCAGGTCACTTGCGTTTTGTTTTTTTTTGTCATCACTTTTTCCTGCCGCACTGTTCAGGCCCCTCTGGTCTCTGCGGCGTCTCGACCGCCCTGGACGTTACCAACAGCCTTCCTATTCTCTCTTGCCCTCTGTCTGCTTCTCCCACTTTCTGTCACTCTCACTCTTCGTCTCGCTCCCATTTCGGTCCGTCTCGATCTGTTTGGACCAGCCCCTTCGCACGCAGCTGCAGCAGCAGCAGCAGCAGCAGCAGCAGCAATGAGATCGGATTGGTGCAAGAGGACTTCGCACATTAGTATTGCACAACACATTTGCAAATGTGGGATTCCGCATTCGAACTTGTGCTCTCTAATTTGTGACCTGTGACAGAATGTTTTGTGTGTGTGTGTGTGTGTGTGTGTGTGTGTGTGTGTGTGTGTGTGTGTGTGTGTGTGTGTGTGTGTGTGTGTGAATGGGTGTGCAGCAGCAGCAGCGAAGCAGTGTTTGGCCCTGGAGATTAGAGGGAAGCAAAGGAGAGCACAAAGGTTTAATAGAAACGTAAGCTGTGGAGAAAAGGGGGGAGATAAGGGACGGTGGAAAAGTTGAGAGTTTTGTGAATGTGAATGTTGCCAAAAAAGAAAAAAAGAAAAAGAAAAGGGCAGATTCGCAGCGCGGTTGTGTTTGTGTGTGCAGGGCACGTGAGCATGCGCCACCAGCATATCTCATATGCCTTTTCAGCTCCCAGGAACAATCAATCACATCCCTCATTGCAATGGAGATAGCCCTTCCTCTGGAGAGGTGCTGGCCCATTTGTCCTATAAACTACTATAAAAATGTCAGACAAACACGTATAAAAGATAGCGGTGATCCGGTGCTTTCGCACAAAGCAAAACATTCACTTTCCGCTTTAACTCTTCTCCAAAGAAAGGAACGAGAGTACGCGTGTTCAGCGGGAATGTATTACTTCAGACCGTTGACCCACTGTCCCCTCATGTGCACAAATTATTCTCCGGCAGCAGACATCGACCTGGTGATAATGCGCCCCCAGGATTTATGGGTATCCAAATAGTGGCTCAAATAATAGCTGTTAAAAGAGGCTTCCTGTCACCGAAATGATTAATCTTTTTTTAGCTTGCCTGAAATATTCACAGCCGTACTTGTGGAGCCGGACCATTTTTCATCCAGATTAGCTTTTAGCCGTAAGCTCCACAAATCAGGCCCACTGTGCATTTCTTCTGATTACACTTGGCTATACTGACAGAGTGTCCAACCTCGGTCTCCAGCGTGGTGATTTTGTGATACTCTTACGGCCCGAATCTGAGATCGATAATAATGCCTCACTTGTATGGGCGCTACTGAGCCAATTGTGCGCCGCCAGGAGATCAATAGATCTCCCGGTTATTGACTGAAAAATATTTTAGCATAAAAGGTCTCAGCTGCAGCCAAAAAGCCTCTTTGGAAGAGGAGCGAGAGCGACCTCCGCCTTCCCTCCAACCTTTTCTCATTTGAGCGAGCCGAATAAATAGAGATCACCGCTGTAATAGTCTCGGCACGGTAATTCAATTTAGCCCTCAGTGCGCCCTCATTTTCTCCACATTTGTCAGCGCTGGCGCATGTGGGCGCGCGCCTTTAGGGCGGCTTGGTAAACTGCAAACACATGCCGTGAAGTAAACGGACGGATGATTTAATGCGAGCAAACACATTAGCATTTGTACAATTTGAAAAAACGCAGACGCTGGCCCGGATGATGACACTGGGCTCTGTGCCTCATAGTAGCAGGACTTCTTACAAGTCGACACACAATCAAATGCCAATTGAACACAGTGATGTTTGTGCATGTGCATCGGGGAGTGTTGAGGGTGGGGGGGGGTGGGGGGGGCGGGGGGGGTGTAACTTCCCCTGCTCCACAGTCAAATGGGGAGCCCTGCTGAAATATTCATAACGTCACATTAAGTTTGCAATACATGAACTGGAAAACAACCCGAAAAACAACCTGAGCTACCAGCAACATTACAACCACTCAGCTTGGCCTTTAGCATGACAGAGTGTCATCAGTGGAGACAGCAGAGGGAAAGAGGGCGGGGCCAGTCGATGGTGGGATGCATTAGCGAGTGCCGAAGGTGAGCAGGCTGGTTAAACACGACTGCGTAGAGATCAGGCGCCGGCGATGTGAGTGCGCGAGGGGATACATTTTTTATTTTTTATTTTTTTTTGCAGATTCAAGATGAGGAAAAGACAGAATAGACCGACAGTCTCTGCATGGTTGGGTCTTCAGTCTGCTTTGGCACAGGCTGAACAGCTGCTTCTTGCATGATGGTGCATCCACACAAAAATGAAGCATTTTTCTTCAAATTCTGTAAAATAATAGTAGAGATCGCTGACATTGTTCGTTAAAGGCCCAGTGTGAAAGATGAGCTTGGATCAAATGTTAATAATGATCATTTTCTCATATGGTGGCTCGATGTGGATCGATGGTGGCACAATATGGCCGTTTCCTTAATAAAGTCAAGTTTTTAATGCAAATCTACAGCAGTCAAGACATTTATTCCATCTATTCACTTCTTTTTATCACCCTTTAAATCTTACACATTGGAGCTGTGAACAAATAGCCGCTGGCAGACAGATTTCACTTGTTCTACAAAACATAAATCTTACATCCACAGTTTGCAAAGAGTAAAGTACAGCGACAGGATCAATTAGATTGTAAAAATGAATCATGCGTCTCTCCTATTCTGCAAGATCTGACTGGAATGTGAATTGACACTTGCTCACTGTGCTTCATATTTTTAGGCGTCGTATATCTCAGAACAGAGGCTTGTACCTGGAGCCGAGCCCTGAAGTCATCATTTGGCCTCCACACTTTACGATTTGCACTGTGAGCTCAAACATAAAGCGCCGTTCATCCGTCCAACTGTGTTGACTAAAACAAAAATACAAAACCAACTTCACAGACACAGACTTGTAAAGTGGCGTTCCGGTATTGACGGACGCGCTTATGGTGTCATCGTTGCATAACGTAAAAACGTATGACCTGCTCGTCTCATGCGACGGCGTTATTGCCTTGTGCTGCTGAGAATAATATACATCACGATTCCGGCTCAGAAGTTGGAGCAGCGCCACTTATTTCCCACATGCATGTGTGCGCATTGAAGGGAAGACACGCGCAGCGCCGGCAAACAAGCGGAATGCTACCCGAACGCTGCAACAGGAACGCGTATTGATAACGAAGGAGCAGCGAGACGGGAAGGGGCAATAAATGGACGTCAGCCATTGGGAGATGGATATAAAGGTGAGGAGGAGGAGGAGGAGGAGGAAGGAGGGAGGGAAGGAAGAATTCGGACCAGCTCTGATAATGGAGACATAGAGGAAATGAGAGCGACGAGACGGGACCAAGTAAAATAAATAAATAAATACATAAAAGACCTTGAGATTAATAAAGAGGGGGAGGAGGGCTGGTGGAGGAGCGGTGTGTTGACTTTATGGGGCGTGAATAGAGCCTTTATTGATCCAGAGACAGAGGCCATCATTCCTGCTCAGTGAGCACAGCAGCTTCAGCAGCCCAGGAGGGAAGAGAGGGAGGAAGATTGACACGCTGATAGAGACGAGGGACTGAGGGTCAAACAGGGAGACAGTATAGTGGACGCTTGTAGAGCTCGTCTCTATCGGCTCCCGTGCTTTCACTTTTTTTTCCCATTTGTAAATGATCCAAACGTCGCACTCGGTTTCAGCTCTGTTTGTCTGTGCACGGCTATCTGTGTTAATACTTATTGAAGCATCTGGACAATGGAATGCCCGTCGCCACACGTTTCCCTCGGTTTTGTCTCAGACAGGAAATTGAGATTGTTGGTATTCTTTAAAAGAAAATACATAGCTTGGTTTGCTTACTTCCAACACAATATGTCCCTAATTACGAAAATTAGAATTAGAAAAAGAGTTCTGAAAGATAAGTTTAATATGGAATATGGTTACCCTTGTTCTAATGGCTGCGATAGAAGTTTAGTCTGATTAGTGTTGTTTCAATACTTCCCTACTCATCTTGAATTTCTCTTCTGCTATACAGTGGGGCAAAAAAGTATTTGACAGCCATCAATTCTACAAGTTGTCCGACTTAAAAAATTTACTTTTATTTTTATTTTTTTTACATTCCATCCCTCACAGTTGAAGTGTACCTATGATGAACATTACAGACCTCTCTCATCTTTTTAAGTGGGACAACTTGCAGAATCGGTGGCTGCCAAATACTTTCTTGCCCCACTGTATATACATGTGACATTAACACATAGCTGGGAGTTTAACACCCCTCCAGCCCCCAACCAACATCAGCTGGCATATGGCCTGTGTTTATCTCCGAAATGATAGAGGAGATGCATGCAGAGGAGATGAGATGAGATGAGATGAGAGGCTGCGGCGTGTAGCGGGGATGGAAGGATGGGAGGGGGAGGTGAAGAACAGTTGTTTTGCCATTGTGTGCCGTCTCTAGTGTTGTGACAACCCTGCCCGATCTCGGGGCGCTCGCACCGACAAGGCCGCAGTGTGCCGCAGATGGAGGGATGGGACGAACAGGAGCAGAGCGGAGGGGAGGAAAGACAGGAAGAGGAGAAGGAGGAGGAGGGGGGGGGAGAGGGAAATTAACCCCAGAGCTACAAAAGACTGGCAGTCGAGGAGAGGTGCAACACGGCAGGCGGAGGAGTGCAGACGAGGGCGAAGGTGGGGGGCAGAGGGGCGGAGATGGAGACAGAGACGGAGAGGGAGATGGAGGGGGAGATGGAGAGGGAGATGGAGAGGTAGACGAAGAGGGAGAGGGAGAGGGACGCCGCTGAGACGTTGGGCGGGCTCCTCTCATGGCCGTGATGTCACATCTTGTGAGGAGTGTGCACGGAGCCGCACTGACGTGGCTGCAGCCGGCAATGATGAGTAATGCCACGGTTCCCGGTGCACATGGATGGCTAGTGTCCCCCTCCACCCCCTAATGCTAACAGTGAGGCCCAAACAGAGAGAAATCAGCAGCGCCGGAGATTTCATTCCTCCACGATGACGACCCGGGTGCCAAATAATTAACACCTTTTGGGGGGAAAAAAATAAAACAACATTCTAAATAAAGCCAGATGGCCGTAACTTTCTTTTCGTCACGATAGGAGCAGGTGATGATGATGATGATGATGATGATGATGATGATGATGATGAGTTCTCTCATTACAGGAGGCCTGGGGGCAGACACGGAGGAGCGCTTGGTGGAGCATCTCTTGAACCCGGCCCACTACAACAAGCTGATTCGGCCTGCCACCAATGGCTCCGAGCTGGTCACTGTGCAGCTGATGGTGTCGCTGGCTCAGCTTATCAGCGTGGTGAGCGCTCGCACGCACGCACAAGAACCAATGAGATGTGTTGTCGGTGAAAATGAATGAATAATCAAACAATAACAATAGTTTAAAAATTTCTTTAAAAAAAAAAAAAGAAATACTTAGCCCTCTGTTTACAGCCTGCTGTTTTAGCTTGCTGCTAAAACTGGTGTGTTATTGTACGAATCTGCCAGAGGTATAGGTGAAGTGTCAGTGCCCTTTATGACATTGCATATTCCCAGTGTAGAATCAAATCTTAAGTCGGCCTCTACTTAACTAACTTAAGTTATTGTATTTTACAGTAACTTACTGTATTTGGGGCAATAATCTGTATGATGTGTATGTATGATTATGACAGTTGCTAGATGATAATTATTGATGCAGTGACATATAAACGGCCTTTCATCATATGAACTGAATATGAAATCATATGAAATTTAGATTAAGTAAATGATTTGATAACACTTTTTGCAGTATTACGTGAATATTTTCTCTGTCCAAAATAATAAGTAATCCATCAAATAACTGATATTATACCGCAAAGTGTTTTTAAATCAGTATTGCTCCCTTCTTGTGGTGCTGGTTTTAATATACACAGCATATTTGAAGCAAAACACCTCCATTCAACTTAATGTTCCAGTGCATGTTTGTGAACACCAGAGGGCTCAATTAGATGTCGAGAAAATTGAAGGCAAAATCTTAAATGATGTGCCGTCAGACCAAAAAAGGGATATAAAAGTAAAACATCTCGACTTGTTGGATCTGTTAAAGACAAATGGTTCCATAAAATAATGGTTTGTAATGTACATGTTGTCTTTATCTGCAGCATGAAAGAGAGCAGGTGATGACCACCAATGTCTGGCTGACGCAGGTGAGAGTTCGACCGTCCTTCCAATTGCTAATACTAATAAAACTAATAAAAAAAGACTTAGGGAACCGGAAGTTGGACAATACAATAAATGACTCAGATAAATAGCAGGATGTCTTAAAATGTGAGCAGTAATGTGAAAAAAATAATGACACTAAAATTGCTGTTTCCCTTTAAATCAGGCAGCTCTTGCTCCCCTCCGCTCTCCCCCCCCCCCACGATCATCTAAAAAACATATATAATGTGACCCTGACTGGGCTCTGACCCTCTTCTGCATGACTGCTTCTTCTAAAGCTTCCAGCTGAGGCCTGGAATAAACTGAAACATATAGATGAACACATTTACACACACTCACTGTCCTTACAAAGGCATCCGTCCACACACATCACCATCAGGCCGTGCACCTGCACCGAGGGCAGGTGTTAAAAGGAGATTACAGTCATACATTCAGGTCGGAACTGTGTTCCAGAGGGCCGAGGCCTCTCTTCATGTGTAACGAGCGCACGCAGGGACTCTGTGCAAGATTTATGTACATATGCCGCGTGCATGATGATGTCATCATGCCGCATTCTTCGATTAGATTGCTTTATAGATCACTCGCCGCTCTATGGATTCTTTCGGCAGACATGCATGCTTACACTCACTCCCAGGCCGCAGCGAAGATTTATTACATGTAACTCGGGGCTGGAATGGCCATAAATGTGCCATGCATCCTGTTGGACGGGAGGCAGGGGAGCCAAGGACAGTTTTACTGCAGTGACCGTAATGCATCGCTGTTTGTGCTGATGACCAAGCGAGGGAAAAATTATAGCTTCCGCCGCCCTGATGTGAAATAAGCACGAGGAGACGCCATCGAAGACCTTCCTCTCTCTCTCTCTCTCTCTCTCTCTCTCTCTCTCTCTCTCTCTCTCTCTCTCTCTCTCTCTCTCTCAGTGGCCTCTCTCTCTCTCTCTCTCTCTCTCTCTCTCTCAGTGGCAGCCGCTGGATCGGTGGTGGTCAGCGGCGGATGGCTCTGCCTTTGGGTTGCACAGAGGACACGGCACACACACACACACCCATAGACACACACACACACACGGACGGACAAGCGTTAGGATAAGCCTCAGCTCAGACACCATTTCATCATTCGGATGGTTTTTGGTTCTCTCCTTTTGTTTATTTTTGTCATGTCGTTACAGGCCTCATTAGATCCCTGGAATACCTTCTTTTTTGTAGTAGGGAAAAGTAGAATTTCAAATCAATTAAAAGATTCTCTGAAAATATGAGTTTTCCCTTTGTTATTATTGTCATTTTTTATGAGTTTGCCCTGTGTTACATCACAAAGGACAGAATTCCAGAGATTTACAAAAAGCGGACGCAGTATAGGAAGTGATGATGGAGCGGCCGGGGACTTGAGGCTGCAGACGCATTATTCATTGCAAGAAATCGTTGGTCAAGCGAACGTTGCATAATGTGGCCCCTTCAAAAGCATGACCGAAAACACAAACGGGGTCACGGTGTCTCCTGGAGGTCATGCTGATCACTGACTGGCTGAGAGACGGACCCCGTCCTCTTCGTGTGTGTGCTGCTCCTGGGGGAGAGACGGATCTCCCCCACTCTGCGATTGGTGGGTGGGTGACTCAGCGTTTTGTCCTTGCTGGCCCTCAGGAGTGGCAGGACTACCGTCTGACTTGGGTCCCGGAGGAGTTTGACGGCATGCTGAAGGTCAGGCTGCCCTCGAAACACATCTGGCTGCCTGACGTGGTGCTCTACAACAAGTAAGCTCACTTACTCCTTCAATCACTCACTCACGCAGACATCTGCTCTCACCTCAAAAGGCCTTTAACGGGCTAAGTGCACTGCACACGCGCCGAGTCCTAAACACGCTCAAAACAAAAGAGGCCGACAGATGTCAAATTAATATGCTGTCAAGTGGCTGAGGGTCGGCAGAGTCCATCTTCAACTAAGACGACACTGGTTTAATGGTGTAACACACGCAGGGTCTCCACACATGAGTGAATATGTGTTGGGACTCCTATATAGTACCTCCAATTCTCCGGAGATACTTAACAGAGGAAATAAACTGTGCAACACAACCTGACATATGAGCGTTGCACCACCAGGACATTACAGTTATGTTCTGGCAATTGTTTTGTGAGATTTGCCATAGTTTTGGTGAGATTTTGCGAGATCTCACAAAACTGTTGACATCAAGAGCATCATTCTTCGGGGTCATCCGTGGTCAGAGCGGAAACCTACAACAACCTAGTGGCATGCTGAGGAAGAAAGAAAATTTTATTTTTACTTACTGGTGAGTCCTCAACGTTCGGAGACTGATGGGGGACGATTTTAAATGTTTACTGCATTTAGAAGAGGTCCCAAATGAGGACATGATGCAGATTCTCTGAACATTCTTTGCATTACGCGTACATCCGCACATCCGTGAAGCTGTACGGAAAATTGCTTTTGGTTCTCATGAAATCAACCAGGACTTTCTTTGCATGTGTGCATGTGTGCCAGAATGAATGTCTAAATGTTCACCTTTTTACGTAACCCTTCCCGTCCCCCACCCCAATCCGCACACACCCTCCCTCCGGTACACATCCCCGTGCACATTGTGCACGCAGCCCGTTACCTCCCATCAGGTACACTGCACACAGACACCAAGGAGGGCACACCTCTGGAGCTACAACACGTTGCTGTGATTTAATTAAACACCAACTTAGCGAGGTTTTTGCACCATGGGAGCAGAATGTAAACTATGAATCTACTACTTTTAATTAAATGTTCAAACTCTATTGAGGCAGGGGGAACTTATTTTAAATTTGACTTTAGAGGTGCAGAATATAACTGAATACTTGAAAGAAATATTACCATTTCCGCAACGACCACTACAAATATTAGATGTCCAACAGGTAGAACTGAGAAAAATACAATTTCTTTTTGTGTCGTAATGCAGAGTAAGATTCTGATTTGAGGTCTTAGGTCATAGTTTTTATCAGTCCAAGGTGCAACGGAGATGATGTGAATCAGCTCATCAGAGTCCAGCGATCACTGATCCCGGCCTCCTCCTCCTCCTCCTCCTCCTCAGCTGCATCACTCTTAGCTTTACTCAAGATTAGAGGATCCCAGGGCCACGCGGCTCTACATAACATTATAGCGTTAATCCTCTCACGAACCCCAGGTTGACACGCTATCCTCCAGCTCCTCATCTCTGCTTTCAAACCTCTGTCAACAGCGGGCGCATTATATTCAGCAGGAATAGAATTTGACTACACAAAATGAATCATTTTGCTATTTCAGAATCTGCTACTCAACAAGTCGGTCCCCCAAGGACTTATGAGGTAGTCCTTGAACTTGGCGTGACCTGTGGTTCCATTTGTCATATTCACTGTGTGTGAAACGAGAGGCCTCACCCTGGCGTTCACACTGCTGAGGCCACCATCAGCCCATGAATAAGCCCGTATTGCATAATCTGCTGAGTCACAGTCCACAGCTTTTAAAGGCCAAGTGTGTAAAATTGTTTAAGGAATCTTGGTATCCAAGGAAGCACGTTTCATATTTAGGGCACTTCCTTCAAAGAATATGGCACAAGATGGCAGCTGACTAGGAGCAAGACCCTTATATATATTCTTATATATAAATGAGAACCATCGTAATTGTGGGGAAACCAAATTACTTTTATTGTACTGCGAGAATACACTTTTGTTCATGTATTTGTTGGCAGTATGTTAAGCTTTTACCAATATAAAAATCATAAACCAAACCAAGTATTACACACTGGACCTTAAATTTCTGGAGGTTTATTTTTCTCAAACTTAGTGTTGTCAAATGTGTCAGTTTGACACTCAAGTTTGTCTTTCTCGTCCTCGTCCCTCAGCGCCGACGGCGTCTACGAGGTCTCCTTCTACTCCAACGCTGTGGTCTCCTACGACGGCAGCATCTTCTGGCTGCCGCCGGCCATCTACAAGTCGGCGTGCAAGATCGAGGTGAAGCACTTCCCCTTCGACCAGCAGAACTGCACACTGCGCTTCCGATCCTGGACGTACGACCGCACCGAGATCGACCTGGTGCTGCGCGCCGACGTGGCCAGCATGGACGACTTCACGCCCAGCGGCGAGTGGGACATCATCGCGCTGCCGGGCCGGCGGAACGAGAACCAGGGTGACCCCACCTACGTGGACATCACGTACGACTTCATCATCCGCCGCAAGCCCCTCTTCTACACCATCAACCTCATCATCCCCTGCGTGCTCATCACCTCACTGGCCATCCTGGTCTTCTACCTGCCGTCCGACTGCGGCGAGAAGATGACCCTGTGCATCTCCGTGCTGCTGGCGCTCACCGTCTTCCTGCTGCTCATCTCCAAGATCGTGCCGCCCACCTCGCTGGACGTGCCGCTGGTGGGCAAGTACCTGATGTTCACCATGGTCCTGGTCACCTTCTCCATCGTCACCAGCGTGTGCGTGCTCAACGTGCACCACCGCTCGCCCACCACCCACACCATGCCGCCCTGGGTCAAGGTGGTCTTCCTCAACAAGCTGCCCGCCTTGCTCTTCATGCGCCAGCCCCGCAACAGCTGCGAACGCCAGCGGCTGCGACAGCGGCGGAGGGCCCAGGAGCAGAAGGACGGCGGGCGCTGCGGCGAGGCGGGCGGCCTGATGGTGGGCCTGGGGCTGGGCGGCAGCGGGGGCAAGGAGGACAGCGACCCTTGCACCTGCTACGTGAACCGCGCGTCCGTCAAGCAGTTCGGAGGGGATCTGGGATCGGGTGCGGGAGGTGGCTCCTTGGACGGCCTCAACAGGGCCAGGGAGGGCCGCGAGGGGGGCTCGGCTAACCTGGCGCGGGGGAAACAGCAGACCCCGGGGGGTCCAGCACTGAGTCAGGCACTGCTGGCTCAAGCCTGCCCGGGCTTTGAGGAAGCCGTGGAAGGAGTACGCTTCATCGCCAACCACATGAAGAGTGAGGATGATGACCAGAGTGTGAGTAACACTATCTTATCCTCTCTTACCAGTCATGGGCAGCTATTAGAGGTCCGCTCACAGCTGTGTTTCAGAGCCCAGCCGACACCTGAAATAGACGCATAAACAGCGGGACAGTCGACATCACCTGTTTCCTTGTAGTTAATCGCATCACTGATGCATAATGAGGGCAGCAAGAAGTAGTAAAATAAGTAAAAACGCCTCTTTGGTAGCTCTACTTTTTTGAGTCACAATGGAATATGATGGAAGGAAATGGAATGTTTGGGGGGGGGGGGGGGGGAGCCACTATTTACTACAGCAATTAAATAATGTTTTTTTGGGGTTTTTACATAAAAATGTGGTCTTTATTTTGGCAAAACCATGTTTTTGTTTCTGTCCTGAATAACTGCTTTGACCCCTGATCTGCTTTACAACTTTTCTCCAAATGTTAGAATACAAACAGCAAAACCCAATGCATAAAATAAATGTAATACGTTTTAAAGCATTACATTACGGTGTTAGCATGATCTGAGAGTAAACTGCCTCCGAAGTACGTGGACAGACGTTCAGTGTCACCACTGTCTGTCACAGTTTACTGTCAGTCGGCTCTTTTAGAACAAAGACTAAAGATACCACCAAGTTGCTCTAATTATGGTTGACGTTTGTCAGGGACTATACTGAACATTTACGCAGTGTTTAGCTCATGACAGTTTGTCAGTATCTAGAAAATAACTATATACACCCATCTAATTTAAAAAAATGCAAAATAGTTTTAACATCTTACGTAAACTTGGCTAATGTGAAAGCCAGAGTAGACACTTTAAGATGTAAACATATGGGTGCTGGTGTGCCCACCACCCACACCAGAGTAGACACTTTAAGATGTAAACATATGGGTGCCGGTGGGCCCACCACCCACACCATGCCGCCCTGGGTCAAGGTGGTGCAGCAAAAAACTGAGGACACTCATAAAACACCTTGACAAAATCCACGTTAACGTCCCCAAAGCTGTGCTGTTGTAACTTCTTCGTCTCCTTTTAAGGCCCGCAGCTTTACCGCTTAGCTTCACACTTGCCAGTCTGATCAACGTCACTCCCAGAGCCACCCGCCAACTAACAAACAGACAAATCCAAAGACACAGACAGACGCGGCTAGCAGCGCCAACATACATTACAACGCAGTCTCGGTTAGTGAAAAACCCCCCTGAAAAACATATGGCTCGGCCTTATGTTCCTATTTGCATAAGTCGTCCTGTTGTTGCGGGAATGAAAACCTTCGCTGCGCGCCGCCGACCCGACCTCTCCGACGCAGCATCGGGTTACGGTGACGACGGAGCGGGCCGGCTGCCATTTGGAATGTGCGGCAGGGGAGTGTTGAGCAAACGAGACGGACCTGGTTACGTAATCGCGGCCCTCTGAATATTCAACGCACAAATAAATGTCAATGTGGTAGCGGCCACGTGCAGCAGGAAGCCAGGATGAAGCGCCATCGCCTTCTTTGCCTTCGCGGGGGGGGGGGGTTGAAAGGAGCCGAGACGGGAATTAACAATCCCCCCGCCCCCATCGTAATTCTGTCCATCATCTACGTAGTAGTTACCGTCCCTGCCATGGCAACCCGTCGTTAAATTCCTCTTCCCCACGCACAGCTCAGCACAGAGGGGGCCTTGGCCATTTTCCTCCTCCTCCTCCTCCTCCTCCGCCTCCTCCTTTTGCTCCTCATCCCCAAGTCGTCAGTGGCGGGAGGTTACAGTGTCAGCCTGGCACCAGCCCCATCCCTTCCACCTTCCATCACTCTCGCCAGTCTCTGCCGTCCTTCCCCTCCTCCTTGACTTGCCGTCAGACCTCATCAGAGCTGTGTGGCAGCGCCGGTCTCGGCTCACATTAACCCATCACCTCCATTAACCCGCCGCGCTGGCAACAGCCCGAGGGCCAGATAAAGGAGAGGAGCGCAGGGCTGCGAGGCGGCCGACCAGTTTTTCCCGCGGCTGCGTGGCGCTGGGTTGTTTTTTTTTTTCGGCACGGAACTCGAGGAGCGTTTCTTGAAATGAATGAGATCCATTGTGTCTTCATTGAATGTATACATACACGATTATTCACTTTCTTCTCCTACAACAGACACATGATCATTTATTTAAGATAACATCGACAATAATTATGTGTCTGTTATAGAAGAAAAAAAGCTAATAATCAAATGTTTTTGAAAACATTCATCAGTGAACTAAATGTTGACAGTTTTTAATCCAGTGTAACGGCTGCTCTCACTGTCATCAAACTGCTATTACCATGGCAAAGCTTGCTTTTCTCCATTATACGTCAATGTGTAATCTGGAAGACCATCCAGGCACAGAGGTTTTCGAATGCAGCCGCATTTCCGATTTGGTTCTGATGTTATATCGCTGTGATTTCTTTAAACATACTGTAAGAAATTAAAGAAATGATCCACAACACTCTATCCACATACTACATCACAGCATGTGACTTGTAAAGGCAGACCTTTTTGCCATTAACGTTTTGGGGGGGGAAATGTAATTTTGTTGAAAGGCCTTAAATACAGCTTCATGCATGCAAGCAAAAAAACGTTTTATTTTTATTTTTTTTTAAATTATGCGAGTTTTTAAAGAATTGCAACATTTCGTTGGATCATTTTTAACGAGTTCTCTCGTCACAATTTGCATAGACTAAGTTAACAGAAATTGACCTACTTTGAATCTGCTCACCTTGATCTCCCTCCTCCTGGATCCGCAGGTGAGCGAGGACTGGAAGTACGTCGCCATGGTGATCGACCGCCTCTTCCTGTGGATCTTTGTGTTCGTGTGCGTGTTCGGCACGCTGGGCATGTTCCTTCAGCCGCTCTTCCAGAATTACACAGTCAAGACCATCAACAGTCCGCCGGGTTGAGTCGCGTTGGCCGCCGACACCGCGACGACGACGGACAGCTCCTCCGACCAATCGGCGCAGCGGGACAGAGGGCCATGAGGTGGGGGAGGAGGGCGGATTTGATAGCGTCTCTGAACTGGAAAAATGAACAGCAACTCACAACCATTACCTTTATAGTAACGTTTTTTGCAACGAACAACTTTTTTTTTTCTTGTAAGAAGAAGAGAGAATAACGACAACACCACCATCCTACCTGCCTTTTACTTTGGTTTGTTAGTTTTCTTTTCTGTTAATTTGGTCAAGATGTTCAACGGCCTGACCTCTACTTCCTGGTGGGAAAGAAGTCCCGCCCTGCTCTCCCTCTCAGCCAATCAAGGAGCTCGAGACGCTGTCACGACTCACACCTTGCACCTGGTGGCAACCAAACAAACACTTTGGGCTCTGAAATGCGGACCTTCGTAACTCAATCGCCTTCAAGTTGCGAAATCACGGCTTCGAAACAACGGGCGGGATGTCAGGAGCGACTCCGGAAGGGAAGGGAGAGTTTCACGTTTGATCCGACCGGAAGCCCTCTCTGTCGGATACAGCGTTTCTTTACCATAGCATAGCGGTTTACCACAGTATAGCGTTAGAATTATATTACTAAGATTTCTCTTATGTGTTCGCTCATGCGAGTCTGTCGCCGATCCCAAGGTTGCGGTGCGTGTGTGGTATGATTGTACAGATATAACGAGAATGTGAACAAAGAAAAAAAAAAAGACAACAATAATCCGTAACTGCACAGCCTGTGAACGTGCACACTTTAAACCAACAACACCTGTACAAGCCACAGGGGGCGAGGTGCGGCGGGGCTGTAATAAAAGGCGGAGCTAGGTCGTATCATTAGATGAGGGTTGCAGGAGAATAAAGTCATAGATTACGCATGGCCAGATATTTACTTAGAGTGATGTGCACGTATAGGATGGACGGCGCTCTGGTGCCAGAGTGCGCAGCTTCAGTGAGACGAGTCCAGCTGCTGAGAGGAGAGAGGAGGGGGCCGTGTGTGGGGGGGTTTGCGTCAGAGCCAAGATGGTGGTCAGGGTCCTCCCCCGACATGAGAGCAAACGAGGGGCGGAGTTAACAGGGGTCGATGGATGAATCATATCAGAATTGTGTGTGGGAGGGGCCGCGGTCCGATCATGGAAGTCAAGCTGTCGTACGTATTAATGTGTATTTTTCATATTTCAGTATGTGATGTTCAAAGCATATGTGTACTTTTGTGTGTGTGTGTGTGTGTGTGTGTGTGTGTGTGTGTGTGTGTGTGTGTGCGCGCGCGCGCGCGCGAGTGTGCAAGCGGCCCCACAGCGTGAGCACATTTGTCAGAAACATGAGCATACTGTATGTGCATACCCCACCCTCCTTTTCCTCCTCCTATTCTATTAATATCTATCTGGTGGCATCTCTCCAATGACCTCCCCTTGATATCAGGTCTTCCGTTAAGAAATATGCTGCTCAGTGACCCACCTGACACTATTTGAACCCCTTTCCTCATTCCATCACTCCATTTTGCTTTGCGCACAGGACTGGCTGGTTTGTCCTATTTTTCATAATCTTCAACAATGCAAAACGAGTGGGCCACCCAGGGAAATGGGGAGTTATGAATTAAATTTTCAATAAACAAAGAAGAGAGAAATGAGAGAGGAGCCGGCGTCAGAAGCAGGGGGAAGATGTAGGGCGCCACGCGGCCGTTAATAGAACTGATGTTTTCACACGACGCAGCCGAGGAGACGGTTTCACCCTCAGCGAGCCACGATCCAGCAGAGTGGGACTGACCCTGGAACAAAGACCGCCAGTGTGGTTACAGCAGCGGAAAGCCACAATAACATTAAAAAAAAAAAAAAAAAGCTGTTTAGTCATCCGTCACTGTCCCTCGCTGTGAGTTCTCTCGGCTTTTTATGGCCTGCAGCTCAGCTCTGCACTCGGGGACTGAGGGGGTGCCCGGCGACGGTGGCTGCTCGGCGTGGCTCTCTCCATCCCTCTCTGGAGGCTCGGATGGCCTGAGGGGATTCCCAACAGATCCCACCACCAACACCACCACCGGGGGAAAAAAAAAATGGAAAAGAAAAGTGCGAAAAGCCCATCAGAGACCTGTGAAAACTGTAGCCTGCACAGCTCCGCGTGGACAAAGTGCTGCTGTCGACTCTCTTCTCCTCTTACTTTGACCTTTCCACTCTCCTTCCTCTCCTCTCACTTCCTCTTTCCATCATTCTCCCCCTTTCCTCTCCCCCCACCACCACCACCTCCACCCGAAAACCTCCATCATCTTTCACCTTCTCCGTTCCCGACTCTCTCGAATCTGCTCCTGTGCACACCTTAACCGGTCCAATAAAGGTTGTAGGTTCAGATTAATCAAATGTGTGTGTGATTGCGTGTTTTTGCCTCTCATGCCCCCTGCACGCACGCACACACACGTACACACACAAACACGAACAGGATCTGTCTTTGCTTTTTTTCATATTACTCCAGCTTTAATCTTACACCACAGGATAGAACAAAGAGGGAAACGCTTCCTGGCTTTCTGTTATAGAGGCTGGCAGCTTCCTTTCAGTGTGCTCTCACACACACACACACACACACACACACACACACACACACACAGAGGAAGAGTTCAGCTGTGATTTCTCTACTTCTAGGAAGCGGTGCTTTTAAACAATTACGGGTGTAGATCTGAGTCAAGGCCAGGCCAGGTTCACATTATTCTGCTGTAAAAACAGGAACGCGGGGTACACTCAGTACCTGATTATGTGTACACCCATGGGAGGAACTACGGCGAATAGGTAAGTAATTTCCGACCGGAGGACGACCTCTTCCCCTGCACATTCCACCAGCATCAGTATCCATCTTCACACACATCTCTGTCCTGATCCATATCTTACACTGCTGCTCCTGTTAATGTGCTAAACCGATTTACAGGTAATGCAATAATCTGCTTTATCAGATCTTCTGGGGTTTTTTTTGCCGTTTCTTTTTCTTTTTGGGGGGGCCTTTTGCTGCCCCCTGGTGGTCGTTATGCTTTCTCGCTCTTTTTACCAGCTGTCACAAAAAGCACACAAGCAGCCACAAAGTGGTTACAGTAAAGGTCACATTTTATTCATGTTCTTTCCAGGGAGAGATTCACTTGCTTGGTTGTGTTACAAAATATCATGAAAAAGAAACAAAAAAAGAGACACGTTTACATGTTCAACGATGACAAGTGCTGAAAAACGGATTTACACTCTCGTGATGTTCACATTGTACCGGGTTGATCAGAATAGCGCGGACAAATACACAAACACCCTGCCTTCAATGCACGTACGTCTGTCTCCGTAGGTGTGTGTGTATTTGTCCACGCGAGGCCATGAGTGGGCATCGGCTGTGGCTGTCTTCTCCTCTTCTCTCCTCCGTCAAATCTGTTTCCTCCCTGGAGCGTGGTGGGTTCGCAGAGTCGGCTGTCCTTGAACGCGAGGCGCCGGCTTCTTGGCTCATTTTTTTTCCTGCTTGCTGTTGTACTCCAGGAAGAAGTCGTTGCAGGCCACTGTCAGAGCTCCCACCAGTATGATGAACTCGGTGAAGTCGACCTCGCCGTCGTTGTTGGAGTCCAGGTCTCCCATCACCTTGTCCACTGCCTCCTTATCCTGAGCGTTCTGCACGTTCCAGGACATAACACAGACACATGTAGGCAGGATGTTTTTTGTTTTTTTTTAAAAAAAGAGATCTCAACCTGCACACAACCTGAAGAATACATGGCCTTACCCCTAAGTAGTTTCCCAGCTCTGCGGTGAGCATCTCTTTTAGCTCAGACCTGCTCAGTGTATATTTGTCCCCCTCGTTTCCAGAATATTTGTGGAAGGTTTGGATCAAGAGCTGCATGGCGTTCTCCAGAGTGGAGGCATTCTCTGAATTGGGCATGGACATCCTGTAGGAATGCAAAATAAATAAATACATAAATAAACCTGTGTTAGTGGAGTTGGAGAGTAGAAAGACAGTGGAGGACAAATCTGTTGTAAATTATTTTTGAGACAAAAATGTTGTTGCACACTAAAATAAGCTCTCCTTTTTTATTTCCTTCTGTTTGACATGCTGCCAGATGAATTATGGGGGGGGGGGGGGGGGGGGGGGGGGAACAATTACAAGTTATCACACTATCACCCCTCTGAGTTAAGGCTATCAGTCAAGTGACATGAGAGGTGAGGAGCTCTTCCCCATCAGGAGTGTTTCCTCTCTGCCAGCAACTCCCGATAAGATTTTTTTTGCAGATCCTCAAACTGTTTGCTGCTTGGCCCTGGCGAGGGGACCACTAGAAGGGATAGGGGGAAAGTCAGCAGCCGGGACATGTGAGCCGGCCTGATAAGAGTGAAACTCTAAGCTGCAGTAGGCCAGCAGAGGCTGGAGACGTAACCGGGATGAACAACGGCAACCCGATCGGAGCTTTAACCTCAGGGCCGGCTGAGTGGCAGGAAACAACACAGACATGTGTAGGTCCTTGTCTTTGTTTTTTCTTTTTCTTTTCGTGATCCGACATATCACCTCTGAACTGTGAGCACCCCTGCCAATCAAAGCCTTTCTCCATAGATGCAGACTCTCAAATTATTGAGAGGCAGGAAGATTAAAAAAAAAAAAAAAAAATGAGCACAAAGTCATTGAAGGTTCATCTTGCAACACACAAACTAATACATTGTAGAGTTTCAGAAGGCAAAAAAGGCTCGGAGTCCTCCTGGAGAGAAATACAGAGGTAGGAGCTCTTACCTGAGAGTAAGATGAGTGCTGGGCTGCCTGTCGGATGCAAAGAGAAAGAGTCAGTGGCGACTGTTGAGGAGGACGAGGGGCGCAATGTCTTAAATACATCCCGCTCCCCACCCTTCCCTCCTCTCCCCCTCCTCCCTTATTGTTTTCCTCCTTCTCTTTTTACGCACCAAACACCTGTCCACCTGTCCTCCGCCGAGGGAAGGGGAGAGGAGGGGAGGGGAGGGGGCGACGAAGGTGCCGCCTCACGCGCGCCTCCGTGTCTTGATTGATTCGATTGATTTTCGCAGCTCGTAGCTGCGCACAGCACCTGCATTTCAACCCCGAGTCTGAACATTTGCGCTCTTTCATACTTTCTGCTTATCTTTGACACGAGGTCTTGTCAAAGTTTAGTCATCCAAAAGAGGCCGAGTGTACGTAGTGAGACAAACAGCCGTGAACGTAGCTTGTTTGTTTGCTATCATCACAGTTTGGCCAACTTTTTTTTTTTTTTTTTCTATTAATAAAAAATAATAATAAACTTTATTTATATTGCACTTTACATTAAGAAATCTCAAAGGGTTACAAGAAGCATTTAACCTAATATAGACCACGAGCAAAGAGACATAAAAAAACAAAAAAACAAAAAAAAAACATAAAACCTGACGTAATACAGAATTAGTTAAAAAAAAAAAAAAAAAAAAAGAAAGAAAGAAAGAAAGAAAGACACAACCCGAGCTGCAACTGTCCCGCAACACCACCCAACCCACCGTCTTGCTTCCGCATGACTAACAAGGGCAGGGCTTTGGAGGGAGTGCCTCAATAATTAGCGTGCCAGGGCAACGATGAACGAGAGGCTGAGTGTGACAAGTCTCTGGTGCCGGGCTGCAGCAAGCTTGTATGGGTGTTGTGCAGCGAGAGATACGGCCGCGCCTGACGCAGCGCGTGAGGGATAAAGCGGAGCAGCGTTGAATGTTTCCCCCGTGGCAAAGATATTCTGACATTCGAGCCCCCGACTCTGCACACTCTGCACACATTAAACCCACTACGGAGGCTTATTTACAGAGAAATAGGTTGAGGATGCAACTTAGCTCCACTGGTCTGATTGCACATGAACAACCATTGTGTAATAAGAAGGAAATTACAAGCATAGAAGACGTCTTCTTTTTAACTGAAGCTCTACAGATTTCAAACACTATTGTTAAAATATGCACGTTTCACTACACTGCAGAAGTGCGTCGCGAGTGCGTGCGCGCGCACGCGCGCCATAAGTCTGTAGGTATTGAGTTGCAGTGTAAGCAGCGGCTCACAATAGGAAGCGTATACTAGATGTCGGGATCTCGTTGCAGTGGTTGATGCATATCGAGGCTTTTTGACTCGTCACGTCTATATTTAGCAAGTGTTGTTGCCGGTAACGGTGCATGGGAGAAGCAGGTATAAAGAAGCGGCCCCTGCGAGAGAGGATGTGAAAACGGGGAAGCTGTTTACAGCTGCAAGGCGTTGTTGGCTCTCTGGAAGAGTTGATGACATTTTTGTTGCTCAAGTAAAACGCAATCACAGGAATATTTTCCTTTAGTTTTTTCTTTCTTTTTTTTTTTTTTTAATACAAAGACTTTATTTTGAAGATACATTGTGCATCATTTGTGTAAATGTTCCTTTAACACAGTCCTGACAGAAAATATGAACAGTTTGCCAAAAAATACTTATCTGGACAGACGTATTTAGATGTATTTAGAATTGCTTAATCACATTTAACTCTTTTTAATTTGAGAACTTTTAAGATGTTAATTGGCACTTAATGAAAAGGTTAGAGTGCGACTGTGTTGATTCTCCAAAACTGCAGCCTTTTAAGCATCTATGAAGCGTCTTGTTCGGCTCCAGCATTCTGCGGATGTTGCTTGTTGCTGAGGGACTTGGCAAGGTAGCCAAGCAGATTGAGGAATTCCTGGAAGCTGACCTTTCCATCGTTGTTCTCATCCAGCCCTTGCTGCATCTCCTTTATGGCAGCACAGTTGTCTGTGTCCTGTGGCAGACGGACGCAAACAGAAGATAATATATGCGCTGATATGGTTACAAAAAAATACAGCTATTGTTTTTTTTATTTTGATATTTAAAAAAATAAAATGTGTCAAAAAATGCGCAACGGTTATAGAGAGCAAAAATGCCACTCCTTACCTCCATCATGCCACCGAGTTGTTTGGATACTAATTTCTGGAAACCTTTGCTGTCTAGGTTATCCTTCCCCTTGGCAGATTTAAGAAATGTGGTCACCACAGTCTTAATGGCATCCTCCATATCTGAAGGAGTGAGGAAGATAAGGAGAGCAAAGGCGTTAAATGCACAGGCGGCAAACGGGAGATACTGCCGTATCTTCGGCACTCACGCATCATGCCACTGGGCACCGGACGCTGCAAGTTTTATCAACAGAAAAACGTGTGTGCACATGCAACTGGGAGGAAAAACAGCTTATTTCTGTGCTGCACTGGTGGAGGGGGGAGGGCGTCACAACCATAGAATGCTCAGGGGCCACTGACAAGTACATATGTGGAAATATATACATATACACATGTATGTATGTATGTATGTATGTGTATATATAATAATGTATACACTGTATATGTATATGTCCATACATATGTGTGTGTATATATACACACATATATGTATGTACGTATATACTGTACACACACACACACACACATATATATATATATGTATATATACATATACATATATATATACATACATATATGTACACATATACATATACATATATGTACACACATATATATATATATACACATATATATATATACACACACACATATGTGCACGTACATACATATATACATATATACATGCATACATTATGAAACATGGTGGCACAGGTAAAACAATAAACCTTATTGTGAGCAACTTTTTTATTTCAATTTAATACAAACATGCACGAAAAGTGAGATGTTGAGAGAGGTGGAGGAGGGGGTCGCGTCTGGGAGCTCTGTGTGTGTGTGTGTGTGTAGTGGTGGTGGTGGGGGGGTCTCTGAGGTTAACACAATGGAAGCTGTGATCTCTGACGGTGGACATCTGATCCCCCAGAAGCCAGCGCACGCGGGGCCACAGGTTCAGGTTACCGCCTGCTGCCCGTCTGCCGCGGCACGCCTCCCCTACGGCGTAAACTGTGCTGGGGTATAAACCATAAATAGGCGCCAGTGTGAAGGGTCAGGGAGCATACAACGTGATTGCTGTAAAAATGTCTTATTAAGTGTCTTCATACAGAGGGGCGCCTATTTAGCACAGTCAACATGCATGAGAGAATTGGAGGAGCCAATCGGGGAAAATTGATCTCCCTGTTGTCAAGCCCCCACTGTTCACCCACAATGCAACGCAGGAAGCGCACTCCTGCTGCAAACCAAAAATTTAAACCAATTTTATTTTGAGGTGCATCACCAAGTCACTGTTAGCACTGTTTTACACCGCTTCATATTTTCACTTGAGACTTACTGCACACATCAGTTGTGAGTCAGTATGCAGAGGAAGTCAAAAATGTTCCGCTTTCAAATAAACCGGAGGAAAGAAGGTCGATCGAAACAACCACAGTGTTGGCTTGTTGTCCCATATGACTGCATTCCTTCTCACCATAATAGCCATGCAGAATACAATGGCTAAAAGTAGCATCCAATATAATGCATCTTATGTGCACATTTGTCAAATTAAACCTGGACAAAAATTGTGTCACTGCAGCAGTGAGTGGTGGAGCTGATGCATGCGAAGCCAAATGATTCCTGCTATGCTGCAAGACAGAGGGGTCTCTTGAAAACAACGCCGCTCCTCCACGCCGAGACAATGCTTTTTCTGTAGCATCGGATCCCTGAGGATTGAGAAGTCCTGAATGGACTGCACGGTTAGCAACCTGTGTTGAATACGAGACGGGAGACAGCGCATGATGGATGATGATGATGATGATGATGATGACGGTCGCGTCTATGCTAATTGAGTAACTGTAGAGGCGGATAAATCTCCCATCTGACATGGGCGTCACTCCTCAGTGCTCCCAAAACACACTGTCACAGTAACACAGATCGCACTGAGAGATACGGGGGCCCGCAAATATCTACCAATTAGGACCTGCGCTGCATTAACCTAATTACCGAGTGAGCCGGGGCAGCGAAACTCTGGATTCTGTTTCACGTCTCCCTGACATGTCCCCCCGCCCGCACACACGCACACTCAGTAACACAGAGGCGTACACACGACCCGTTCCGACAAACAAGTGAGCATCTGTCATCGGCGTCCCATCCATTATTAATTTAATAGGCGACTATAATTGTCCCCGACACCTTCCCGACACCCTCCAGAGGACGTGCGGTAGCAGAGGAGCAGGCCGACCGCCGTGTCTGTGCACGTTTGCAGCAGCCATATGTCAGAACACCTGTCGGGTCGTCGCCCATTAGCATCTCCTCAGGGTTTAAAGGGATGAACATGAAACCGAGCAGGCTTCAGGGGCCTGATCTGGAGCTATCGTGACCACAGGATGACAAATGAGTAGGAAAGATTCATGGACAGGTTAATTAATCCAACGAGACAAACACGGAGTATCTGCTCCAATACCATCTCACTGAAGCCTTGCAGGGGTTTAACGCTGATCGTCCGCATTGCAACTACCGTTTAGGGCAATGCTTGATGCAGGGCGCTGCTCTCTCCGTCCTCCTCGCCGGCCCCTCCCCCCTCCACCAGGTCCTCCAGGACGTCGCCCATGTCATCGGCGAAGTCCCGGAAGTCGAGCGTGTCGTGCACGAACACGCTGTCGCGATGAAGAACTCGGCTGTCAGCCTGCTGTGCTGCCTACATTTGAAGGGTCGCAACAACGTAAACTGGCCTTACATTCGAAAGATATGCTTGTTACTTTTGTGTATGAAAGTATTTCAAAGATCCAAATTCTTTTCAAAATAATTCACTTGTCACTCGTCACTCGTCAACAGGTGGAGATCGCACGGATGGCAGTCCAACGGCCCAGGACAACATTACCCACGGACCGGTACCAGTCTGCAGCCCGGGGTTGGGACCCCTGCGGTACAGTACATGTTGGTCGTACCTATGCACTGGAAGTTACACCACAAATATGAATAATCCACCCGACCTGCCTGTTTGTTCCACCAACTCTAATAAACTTTCAAAGCCACACACAAAACTTACACAACCACACCCACACACTGATGGAAACTACACTAACTGCAGCACAGCACCAGAAGTAAAATGTAAAACTCTTCTGCTGAAACAGTTCACACAATGTTGCGTCGAATGTCAGCATTGTGTGTTTTATGAGCTTTACGAACTGATTACATGCTTTAGAAAATAGATTAAACAACAGAAACACCCAATATTAACTCACTAATAAGCTAATGGGATTTAGAGGGCTCTATATCCACCCATCAGTTTTATACTACTCACAGTTGCATGGGGTGCCGGAGCTACACCACCAGTGTTGTGTCAGAGGTCAGGGTTACACCCGGGACAATTAACCAGTTTATGCAGAGGTGAGAAATAACAAAGTACAGGTATTTTCAGATATCTGTACCTAAGTATTTCTCTTTCTGACAACTTTGTACTTTTACTCCCTACTTATCCGTGTTTTGTGCACCTTACATTCAAAAAATATGCTTGTTACCTTTGTGTTTGAAAGTATTTCAAAGATCCAAATTCTTTCCAAAATAATTCACTTATCAATTATTACAGTTGCTGTTGCTTGAAGCAGAGCTTTATCAACAGTGCTGTTATATAGTTCAATATAGAACTGGATCATATTTTAGAGTACCTCTGCTTCAGTTCTGTGTCCAGTACATTTCTAGTTCAGGGAAAAATAAAACATAGAAAATAATATCAAATATTGTTATTCAGTGTAAGTGTAAACATGTATTTAGCAACAAAGGTATTGTTTGAGTAAGTACATTTCAGACTCTTTTACTTGAGTAAAGGTGTGAATCTGTACTATTACCATAGTATTTTTTTTTTTTACACAAGTATCTCTACTTTTAGTTACTGTTAGTTACTTTTAGAATGTGAATACCTTTGCCACTGCTGAGTTCATGTGAGCAGGGGCCACACACACAAAAGACGTGCGCACTCACACTCACAGCTATCTGGCAAGCTGTACTTGTGAATTAGACAAGTTTTCCCAGAGCCAACACCTTCGATAGCTACGCCCCTGCTGGGACGGTGAGACATGCAGTGAGGCAACCACCCAAAAGCTCCAGGCTCGACGTGTATGAGCCGGTCTCAGACAGCGGGGTCATGTGGGGTCACCCACAGCCAGGCGCTACGCACATACGTGTGTCCTCAACAGTAGTGATGGGTCGAACCAGTTGGAAGAGCCAGCTCTTTGAAGTGAACAGAGAGAGCAGGGCTCCTGATTGGAAGCCATTTGTTTGGGTTTTTAATCGGCAACCGAAACTTGAAAATGTGTCAATCCACATCCAGTTGCATAGTTGGTGGCGATTTAGAACGTGTTTTAGTGGAGATTTTGTGCAATAGAGAAAAAAAGAGAATATTAGAAACGGACCAAACCAAATAATAAATACCTCAACACACACACACACACACACACACACACACACACACACACACACACACACACACAGAAAAATTTTAGCTGAATGCTGCTTTTTGTTTCCTTTCCTAATTTTCCTTTTCATCTTGTTGTGATGCTTCATTGATGTGTTCTCCCTTGTACATAGTTGTATTGGGGTGTGTGTTTGTTTTCATTTGTTTTTTTACAGCGCTATGTTGCATGTTGAGTGTATACATAATACACATTTAATATTTTGAGATCAACAACATTAATCATTCATTTTTCACATAATTTGGTATTAAAATAATACAAGCAACAAGAGTCACTAGGAAGCCAAAAGAACCGGCTCTTTTTTTAGTAAGCCGAGCCAAAAGAACCGGTTCTCTGAACTGAGAAGAGCTGAAATTCCCATCACGAGTCAACAGACGAGTGATGGCGACGAAGGTGGACCACAAACTGCACACCTGGCCTCGATGAGCGTTGATTAACGTGGGGTTAATCAACCCCGCCCCGCCCATCACCTCTCCGCCGCTGACCAATCAGCTGCGTCCGCCCCGTGCTGTTCGCGCTGGGCGTGGCCGACTCACCCTCACCAGGTGTCCGCCCGTCACCTGTCATCAAGAACACATAAGAGTCTCTCTGCCTTGCTTCTTATTCTTCTTTATCGCGATGTGAATAATTCAGAGCCATCAGGAGCCCCAATCTGACAGCGCGGCTGCTGACGAACAGCGCCGGAGAATCCAGTGGGGGCTTGCCCGCATTGGCGGTCATTGAAAAGCCCCCCGGCGCACTAATCCTGACAATTTGTAGGGCGGCCAGAGGCGAGGGAGACTGACGAACAGCCCGATGAATAAGTAAACGCCACTGCTGACTCGCGTTTCTGCGGGAGTGTAAAGGCACCCGGGAGTTCGGTTCCCGACCAGGGGAACTTGATCCTCACACTCACCGAGCACGGGGAGCGACAAGGGAGATGCAACATTTATGACAAAGTGGAGAAAATGAGCGAAACTAATCATAGGAGAGGGAGGGAGGGAGCATGATAAGCACACAGCAAAAATCCGTGATGGGACGGAGAGGAACCGAGAGGAGCCGTAGACTCACCGGTCAGGCAGGAGAGAAATCGCGCAAAACGAAGTTAAAGAAAAAGGGGGGGAAAGTGGCGCTCTTCTTCCTCACAGATCCTCCGCTGGTGTCTTGGTCTGGATGGGGCTCTAGCGCATATCTTTTCCGTGATTTAACTCAATCCAGCCAACTTTTTTTTTCCATCGTCATAGGGCGTGTGCTTGCGGGGGCAGGAGGAGGAGCAAGGGGAAAGAGGTGCAGCTCGAGCTGCCCCCTCTGCTTTTTTTTTTTTCTCTCTCTCTCTCTGCCTCTCAACGTTGTTTTTTTCCCTCCACAAGCAAACATCGCAGCAGTTCAAGGGAACCGAGTGTGTTTGTAAGAAAGAAACGTTTTCAAATGTTTGCACAGGTTTTTATTACTGATTACTTTGATGGCGCACTCTTTGGCAACGTGTTAGCGCGAGCACGCGCACCCGTCTCGTAGGTGCGCGTGTGTTCAAAGCTTTCCCAACAGATAGATTTATTCCCAACCACACCCTGAAACTTCACTCACTTGTGTGTTGAGGTGGCAAAAGAATTCACGTTCTGCACTTCGGTCAAAGTACAGATACTTGAGTTTATTAAAAAAAAAAAAAAAAAAGTGCACTGATTCAACAGCTGCTTGTACCGGTTACAGTTATACGTGCACACCAAGTATCACGTATAACTACAGCGGTCATTCTCTGCACTGAAAGCACTCAAAACATACTTTTTAAACAGGACTGAACAAAGACGACTTTCTTCCCTGGCGGTGACCATTGAGACAAAAATACTTTTAAACTGGACGACGGCAAGGAGAACTTCTATGATCAAGTTATCGATGCTTTTGTTCAGAAGGAACGGCGCATGGACTTCATTTATAAGTAAAGTTAAGACCATAACTTTTATTATCATTATTATTATTATTGTTATGAAGTGTGTTTTTGTGTACTAAAGTTTGTATGTGTGAAGCAAGCTAAAAAGAAATTTGAAACAACCTGAACAAACACAGCCACTGGTGCGGTTAGGTGCCACTTTTCGCTTCACAAAAAGACCGGAAAGAAGACCTGGAACGGATAGAAGACCCTTAACAGGGCGGAAAACCACAGGACCATGATGAACGAAAACATGTTTAAAAAATCAAGTGACGTTGTTATTTTTGGATAAACTGTTCCGATAAATCCTGGAGTCCAAGAATGTAAGTAAGATAAGTGGCTTAGAAGTGACTAAACCATTTTTTTTTTTTTTTTTTTTTTTTTTTTTCTTAAGACAATGATGCGAAAGACAGTCACAAAAACACAAACCTGTGGGCACAAGCAGCTGTGAGAGTCAGTGTGGTCAGAAGGTTCAGACTGGCTGATTAACTATATTTGAACACTATTCCTCGGCGGTCGGTGGCAACAGGATGGAATGAAAAGAAATGCAAGCTGATGAGAACAAAACACAGCATCCTGAAATCAGACTTTAGGGTGTTTCCCGTTTGGCTGCTTCCTCAGCCTGTGTAACTCAGACTTGTAAGTGACAGAGCTGCGGCAGAGTATCTCAGGATCTTATCGGGTGAATCAGCGGCCAACAGAACTCCAGTAAGTTGTGCTGTCCATCAACTCCAGCAAGATCATGCGGTCAACAGCTGAGAGGCTAACCACATGTCTGCAGGTGTCAGAGTCCTTGGCACGTATCACGCCGCGTCAGCGCAGGCGACCCTGACTCTGTAGCCATCTAGTGGTCAATCTGATTATTTCAGCCGAATGGGCAGGCAAAGCCGCATGGAATTTTCCACACTTGGAAAAAGCTTCCGTTTTTTTTATGTTGACCCAAAGGAACTGTAACTTTTGCCCCATTGTTCTTTGGGAGATGACGACCAGAAGGAGAGTCTTGCAAAGGCCAGCTAGTCTTGATATGTTTATTTTTTAATGAAAAAAAAAAGAGACACTGAGATGTTAAATGTCATTTCCTGTCCCATCAGTAGACATAACTGCCGATTTCCTCTAAAGATGAAGGATAGTGGTCAGAAAATATCCTGAAAAATGTATTTTTCACCATCAAAAAGTGCAGCAGGAACGAATGCACTCAAAACATCCAGTGCAAAAGGAAACGGGTGGCCTCTAAAGAAAAGTATGACTAACAGTTAATTACATGTGGCAAAGGAGCTTGTGTGGTCACCAGCTGAAACATATTTCTGTATGAATCAGCTCAGAAGAAACCGAGCTGACAAAGTGGTTTTGAGCAAACTTTAAAAACCCTCCTCCCTGGTTGTCCCGGAACAGATTGACTGAAGGAGCGAGAGAAAATGCTGGAAATGCTTGATGCACGTGCATTTCTTTTGTTTCTGCAGCATACACCATGTGTCCCATGTTATCCCAGAAATGTAACAACAGTCATCCATTCCTAATCATGTGTGAGGCCAAGACTTGAGCTATGAAACACACCCAGTGACAGCAGAGAAACTACACAAAGAATTTTATTGTGTCAAGAGGCACACCGGGGAGATCTGGCCTTATCAGGAGACATAAAAAGGGAAAATGTTATTTGATGAAACTCTAAATTTTGCATGCAAAAAGACAAAATTGAAAATAAAATAGATTGTAACGTTAATGTGATGACACAAATCTTATCGACTCACCTGATCTGGTACATGTAGGAACACAATAAATGTACGAATCAATGGCTGTAGTTTCTCTTTACATATTTGCACCCAATCTTTTATCTATGCTATGCATACAAGTACACAATGTTTCCCAAACAGTACTGACCTGTCGTCATGACGTGGACCACTTCAATTGTCACCAGTGTCCTACAGGGATCGCAGATACCTGGATGAATCCTCGTTAATGGCTTAGGTCAAACATATTACAATAGGTAAAGACAACTTTCGCAAAAGAATCAATGGAGTTTCAAGTACAAAGCCAAAATGCAATACAGTAATTCAAATGACGCTATGTTCTCCCATTGCCTTGGTCCTGACTGAACATTGCAAGTGCTGTTTTCTCAAGGGTCGTCGGGGTCAAGAATAGCTGCTAGTCGTATTATGATAGACTTCTTGAATCTAGATTCTGCCTTTGTTCCAAAATATTGCCTTGACTATGCTTCAAAACATTCTTCAGACTATAATGAAAGTCTGTATGAATGTGAGTACACTCATGAAGTGCACAGACATTCTTTTTTTGCTCTCTCTTTTGTAAAAACTTGTAAATTTGTGAACCTTTAAAGCATTGCTTGGCTCTCAGGTAAGCGAACAATCACCAACGACCTGTTTTAGCGACTGCTTTGGCACAACAACACAGACTTTATTTTTTTGTGGTTACTGTAACATTAGAATCCAGCAGCATGAAGTTATAGTGAGGAATGAAAGTTGAATGCCATGCTCTGTCGTGACTGCCAAAATATGAACTCTTTCCGTATGTGGGCATCCACTGGTATTTCTTTTAAATCACATATAGATATGCAGTATTTGTCTAAGTTGTAATATTTAAACTGGCTAGAGGTCCCCAATGAAAAAAAAAAACATCAAATGAAAGATTAAAAAAGATTTTTTTTTTTGTTGCCCTATCAATGTAGATAGACAATATTAAAAGAAATGAGAGCAGGAACCAGAATTCATGGAAGAAGAATGACAAAAAATTAGGTCATAAAAAGACAAAAACATTTTTTTCATCACAGGTGTGCAGCATATTTATTATTATGACAATGACAAGAGCGTTGTGAGCTTGTCCTTAACAATGCAAACGATCTATGCTGACACACAGTACATGCGCTCCTGCATCAACAGCCTTACACACACACCTCACGGCGAGGCCATGACTGAACTGTTTAATAAAACAAATCGCTACGATAATAAAACACAAACTAAGACATTTTAGTGCACAATGGCGCGTTCTGAACCCCAAAGTAAACATACATGCTCAACATGTCATCGTATTGTGTCACACAGTGGCTCTTCCTATTGATATGGCAACCTCGACGAAATAAGTTAATTCATGAATTTCACCATAGCCCAACACATTTAATGCAATATGTACAAAACTTTCAAAGGAAAAGCATCTTTCCGTTAGAAAAGGTTTTCGCTACCGTCACGTTAAACGTTATTTCAGAGGTCACGTCACTTCAATCTTTATTAAAAATACAAAACTATCCACTAACAAGCTAAAAATGCTCTGCAATTAAGACTCGACATGAAGCAGCTTAACAGGAGTCCTGTGGAACCTGGCGTGAGAACGAGTGGACTGCAGGTCAGTGCGCAACGCTGTTTGCAGAGGATGGTTTGCTTGTGATGCCTCCATTCCTGGGTGACATCAAGGGACGGCGACGCACAACTATAACCAGCAGGTTCCGTCTCCCCCTGCATATGTATGTGCCACAGTAAAATAAAAAGTACACTTTGACAACAACAAAAAAAGAAGCTGCACTACTTTCTCCGTAGTTTGAGGAGGTAAAATAAGTGGCTGTATTTGCGTGACAGGCTGATGCTGAATGCGTGCATGTGAGAGTGTTCCCTTTGAATAAGCCCTTGTTCACTGTGAGCGCTCTGAGCAGCTGCCGACACATCCATCCGTCCATCCATCCAGTGGTGTAGTCTACGTGATAGGCAGGGATACGCCGTATAACCACCAGAAAAGGTCAGAATTACCATACAACCACTAAGAAAATGCGCAAAGATACGTATTAGTTGACTTTGAAAATGTGATTAAAGGATGTTCTGATCTGTTAGAGTCAGCCATTGCTTTAGTGCCGCTTCAGAGAATGGATTTCTGTGTTTGCACCACTTTTTGCACTTGATTGCTGAATATTTACTTCTTTTAAATGTGTTGATTATAATTAATTGTTATTTTATTTCTAATGAAATAAATTTGTGAAATAAATAAATTTGTGTTGAGACTGCTGTTCGACAGCTGTAAAGGACTGCAATATAGCTTGTGTTGCTTACAATACTTTTACATTTAGACAATACACAATCAGTACTTCAGGATCTCATTTATATGTGGTTGTTGTTTTGAAGGCTGGAGGGAGATAAAAATCAGTGTACCCACTGAAATAAACTAGTCTACACCACTGCCTCCCTCCTCTTAGGCCCGTGCCCGGCCGCTCCCCTTGCCCCACTCCGCTCCCTCGCCGGCACCGGGCAGCGAGAACCTTGTCACCACCTCCCTCTGGAACTCCTCCATCTCGTCTTCCAGGGCGCTGCTCTCTCCGTCCTCCTCGCCGGCCCCTCCCCCCTCCACCAGGTCCTCCAGGACGTCACTCACGTCCTCAGCGAAGTCCCGGAAGTCGACGCGGTCGTGCGCGAACATGCCGCCGCCGCCGCCCTCCTCCGCGGTGAAGAACTCGGCCGTCAGCCCACTGAGTTGCTCCGCCACCGCTGCATCCGCCCCCAGCTCCCCAGCCCGGGCCAGGTAGGCCTGGAGGACGGCCTGGAACTCGGACGCGGTGACGGGGCGCAGGCCCTCGGCCCGGGCGCAGGCCTCCGCCGAGCCACACTCGGACGCTCGGGGGTTGTGCTGCATGCGGCTGCGCTGGAGGTCCCAGTATTCCGGCTGGCCCGGGGAGGGCCGCCGCCGGTGTGTGTGAGCGGGCTTCCGCTCGCCCCACATATGCGCCCCCTGGTGGCCGTGGCTAGACCTGCCCTCACTTTTGTGCCTGTGGGAGCCTGTTGTGTCTGCGTCTTCACCTCTTTTCCAGTGCTGCTGCTCTTCCTCCTCCTTCTTCTTCCCACTCTCTTTCCTATCCTTCCTCTTCCACTCCTTGTCCTCTTCATCACTTCTGCTCTTCCACCCCTCCTCAGACTTGTCTTTTTTACTCCTCCACTTGTTCTCGCCCTGTTTCCTTTCAGCCTTCCTCTTCCCTTCCGCGTCAGATTTGCCGTTGTCACCCCTCCACTTGTGCGGCCCCCCTCCATCCTTGCCTTTCCCATCTCTACCCGGGTTTTTGCTCTCCTCCCACGGCTTCTTCTTCTTCTCCCCCTCCCATTTGCCTTCCTTTCGATGGTCTTTGCCATTCCTACTTCGGTCATCGTCTTTCTTCCCCTCTTTCGTTTGCCACTGCTCCTTGACCCCGTCTTTTCCTTTCTTCCACTTACTCTCTCCCTTCCACTCCTCCTTGCCTCTGTGCTTCTCTCCATGCTCCATCCCCACCTCCCAGTCCCTTTTCTCCTCCTTCTTCTTCTTCCCCTGCCACTGCTTGCCGTCACTCACTTCCCCGTGCCTCGACTTTTTCCAGTCTTTCTCCTCATTCCATTCTTTTCTCTCATTTTTTTCCCTCCTCTCTTTGCCGCCCTCCCTGTCCTTCCAGGTCTTCCCCTCGTCGCCCCTGCTAGCCTTCTCTCTCTTCCAGTCCTTCTCCTTCTCCTGTTTTGGCTCGGCGCTGTTCTTCTTCTGCTTGTCTCTGTTGTATTTCTCCTTGTCAAACTTTCCTGAATCATGTTTTTCCTTTTTCCATTCTGTTTTTCCTTCATCTTTTGTTTCCCCTTTCTCTCTGTCCCGTCCAGACTTTTCTTTCAGTCTCTCCTCCCTTTTCTTCTTCTCCTCCTTCACCTCTTTATTTTTCCCCGTCTTTGGCTGTCCATCAGCTGTACTTGGCACGCCGTCCTCTGGTTGGCTACTCGAGTGCGATGTCGTGGATGTCTGAGCAGTTTCGGGGGCTGCTGACAGAAACACAAAATGTCATTTCCACAACGGGATTAAACAAAGACCATATAATTGGGAAAGCAGGAAAAGAAGAAAAGCAGTAAGACTGCGCTTTCCCTTCTACAGTATCTATCATCTGTCTATATGTTCCACCCTCATCCATGGGTACCTTCGAGGAGTTTGGACTCGGTCAGAGTGGCCCTCAGTGTTTCTAGCTCTTTCTGTAGAGCCCGGACAGACTCCAGCTCTCTCTTCATCCTCTCATTCTCTTTGTGAAGGACAGGGAGAGAAGCCACCTCTTTCTTCAACCTACTGTTTTCCCTCTCCACCTCCTCCCACCGCAGACGCTCTTTCACTCCCTCCGCTGCCTGTCCCTTGGCCACTTTTAGCTCCTCTTTCTGGGCCTGTTGGGAGAAGAAAAATGGATCCTGTGAGAAAAGAAAGACCCGTATGTGTGAATGTTTACAGTGGACAGGTGAGAAGAGCCGAGCAGCACCTGGATCTGGGCATTCAGGACAGAAATCTGCTCGTTCCCTTTGGCTAACTTATTCAGAAGCTCCTTGTTGTCTGCGTCGACTGGTGGGAGAGCCTCCAGATTGAGCCAGTCCTCCTGTCAACAGAAGCTGCGTTTCCATGACAGTTTCTTGCAAAATAAAAGTGATACATCTAAAATTTCGACAAAGTGCAATTGCGATTTGCAGGTGTTTCCAGAGAATGGTGTAAAGCACATAAGCTGTAATTCTCGTCAAATCTTGTCGCGAGACCCTACTTTGAGGGAGATGGAGGTACAAAACATTTTGCGATAAATCTGCATTTCGATGTTGTTTGCTGTCAGGAATGGTTGATATATTTCTCTCTTTGATTACCTGTAAAAAATATTCCGTACATCTATATCCATACGTCTGATAAACCACCTCATGAGAGCGTAAAAACCTTTTAGCCATATTTGAGAGGTTTTTCCAAGTTTAGGTGTTTCCATGACCAGTTTTTTATTGCCATATTTAGGTCTTGTGCAATTCTAGGGGTTGTGGAAACGCAGCGAGAGACACGCTTTCAAAGACTTCCCGGAATGATCTTTGACAGAGGAGCCGAGAGATGAGAAGGAAGTAGCACAGACGGCGAAGGACAGCAGTTAACGCTGCCAGCTGTGTGGGTGGTCTGCTGAGCATAAAATACAAAAAATTCATGCGGCGGAACACAGCGTGCCGTAAGATGGGCACACGCAAATTGCCAGAATAATGAATAAATGTTTTACCACAGAGGACGTGGACAGGAATGGAGGCGGGAAGGCAACAAAAGGAGGAGACTGACGTCAGACTGACCTGTTTTGTTGGTAACTCCGAATCTCTCAGCTCCCTTGTATTGTAGTCACTGCCTGCAAATAATTTAGGCAGAGCTCAATGTTCATGTGAATAATACACAGTGAGAGAAGACAAGCAAAACCTTCATACGGCGCCGGATGTTACTGGAGGAAGGCCGCCTACCTAAAACACTGTGTTCTCTGTCAGCATATGCATGCAATTGTAAAGATGCATTGTACACACACGTTCATACACAGCAAAGACACAGAGCGGGATAATGTTCTAATTATAGTTCCGATTTCCATCCTAGGATGAGTGTTTTCAGTTTTAAGAAAACTACTCAGACATTCGTCCAATAAAGAATCGCCTTTAAAAAAGGAAAATAAATTGTACAATTGGCTATTAGATTAAGATTTTAGAGCATTTGAGTGAGCTCCTAAACTTAACATTCATAATATAAATAAATTCATGATTTTGAAAACAAAGATTATATGAGGGAAACTGAACTGACAAGATTGCAGTGTAAAGCAGAGCACTACACACATGAGCACGTAGGGATATTTGTGCCCGATCTTATCACAAGGTGCATTTCCCGGCATGCAACATAGGGTTAGCAAGTGAAAGTCACCACAACACCACGTGATGTGCCAGCTGCTAGGCAGGGGTGGCTAGAGGTTGTACATGCAAATTCATATTGTTCCTGAGTGCAGCTCCGGGGCTTTTACTCATAAAGAAACCACTTCATTAAAGAATCGGTTTCAAATGTGGTGATATTTCACAGAGGTCGACACAAACATGCACTTTGACGTCACAATACATGCTGTGTGAGAGCAAACGCAGCCTACCCTCATCCAGGTCCATGAAGACACCTGCAGGTACAATACAGACAGTCAGAATTCTTCAACTAATTAAGAATCTGGTCTGTCATTAAAGGTCCAGTGTGTAAAATGTGGCCTGATTTATGATTTCTATATTAGATAAAGCTAAAAGATAAGATAGACAAAAGAAGAAGAGACGTTGCAGGGACCAATGAAAAGAGTTTGGGGCATGGCTATCCCAAAAACCTCCTCGGAAACAAAAATCAAAAAATCTCACGGTGGGAAAGGGAGGTTGAAATGGCGAGCGCCGCAATCTAAGAGGTAACCACAAGACACTAAACCTTTAAGGTGCATCAGATACCAAGAAAGTCTCCTTCCATTTGTTCTATAGCGCCTCCTTACCACGCCGACACACTACTTCCTCAACATAAACCACAGACTTGTTGTGGTCGGTTTCATGTTGGTGTTTTTTTCAGCTCCTTCATCACAATGCAGACAGCACGATGTCTGAAGTGTGTTGACGTGAGAAGGACACTTGCAAAGTTTCCATCAACACCTCCTCCTCAACACCTATCAATTTGTCAATAACCTTTTATCATTTGCAACTCAGCAAAGTTCGGTAGCAAGAAGAGCAGCTTTGAAATTCATTTTGAGAAATTCTATCTAAAGAAAGGCCGTCTACTCTCACACATCTCTCGACATTGTCTAAATTCAAAATAACAAGACAGAAGCTGGTAAACAGTATTCTTAAAAAAAATTTTTTTAAAGAAAAAAGTATGTTTAATTTGAATGTTTCTATGAGCTCGGGATGATGCGTACCTGAGAAAAAGACTGTGCCGATGCCGACAAGAATCACAGCTCCCAGGATGCACTTGTTCACAGTGAATCCACTCCCCTCGTCCCGCTGTGGCGGCTGCAACTCTTCCTCTTTTTCCTCTTCCTCCTCCGTCCTTCCGATCCGCTCCAGAGCCGCCAGGAGAGAACGTCTCCTGCTCGCCTCCTCCGCAGTCTTCTGCTCACCCACCTCTGACTCCACGGGAGACTCTGAAGCGGTGGAAGGAGGAAAGAAAAAGAAAAGCAATAACTGTGGTGACATTTAGTGATATTTAGAGCAGCTAATAATTTAGTCAAAGTGTCAAATAAGTTTCATCATGTACGTTGTGCAAATTTGCTCCTTAAAATTTCTCTTTTTAATAAATTACAGGGAAATGGGCCAAAGTATTTTTTTTTTTATTTTTAGCAATTTAGGAAAATATTTTCAAAATGATTCCAAATTTTCTGTGCTAGTAGTTGTTTTTAAGAAGCAATGGAAGAGTAAAAAGGTTCTTGTGAGAACTTGCTAACGATTATGCTCACTGAAGCAAAAATTCTAAATAAACCAATAAATATCATCACATCATGCACCGTGCATCCAATCACAGCCTCTCCAGGAAAGTGCCAGCCCAGATCCTAAGTCTTTTTATGACCAGCTACTCCACTAAGTGCACTTTAAACACACACATTACACACCTAAAGGAAAGAAAAAAGGAAAAACACGGGCAAAAACAGCCTATACGTACATACCAGCAGGTTTCCCGACGTCACCAGTCCTCTCACAGATCTCAGGCTCCGCCCCATCATGTGTTCCCTTCTCCTCACTGAGATGATGGGCACTTCCTTCCCGTGAGAGCCTCTGCTCTTCCTGTGCAGGCTCTGCCCCTCCCAGAGTCTCTATGCTCAGCTGTGTGGCAGAAGGCTCATCAGGGGAGGGGGCTATGTGGGAGTAGGAGTCAGAAAACAAATCGGGATCATGGGCTGACACCGCCGGGCCCTCCGGTAGGCCCTCCGACTGGCTGAGTGCATCACTGTCAGAGGAGAAGCCGACTGATGATGCAACAGCAGTGCAAGCGCCGACAGCTGCAGTCGGAGAGGTACGTTGCTCTGTGTTCGTGTCCGATGTGAGCTCGTCTGGCTTTCCTCCTGGTACCTGTTTGTTGGAATGAGTAGATTAAATCCATCTCTTTCAAGTCAGATAGACAATACATATAACACATATTTAGATAAAAATAACTTTGAAACAATTAAAAGGCTCAGTTTCTGGGTTCAGAATGTGCATTTTTTAAATTTAGTTTATACAAAATATCAGTTCGCATTCACTGTCCTTTTAAAACTACATGACATAAAAAAATTAACAAAACCCTGGTGTATTGCCTTTTCTCCCTCCAGAGGGCGCCCTTCTGCAGGTTGTGCACTGCTGGCAGGCTGCTTCTCCTCAGAACCTGGGATCACTGAGCAGAGTCGGAGGGCAAACTTGAGGAACAGCGATAGCGATTGAACCCCACCACAAGGACAATATGGAAACTTTTGGTCTTACATTTTGTAAGTGACTATATGATTGTCCTGTAATAGCATTTGAATTGCTATGGAGTGGCAATATGTTTGTTGTTTTTTTAGTTCATTTTGCCTTATTATTGTTTTTGCAGTTTAAATTCTGGACAATCACCTGACGCAGGCGTTGGCTCTTCTGCACGGCAATCTGTCCCTTCTGCTGAAGGCTTCAGGGGTTCAGCAACAGACTACAACAACCAGAGAAACAACAGTTGAATCAAACAAACATAATTATCATGTATGCTGCATAAACACTATTCCAGAAATACATTTTTCTGAAAAGTATTAAACATGCCCACTACCAGTCAAAAGTTTGGACATACCTGTTTCTTCTTTATCTTTACTACTTTCTACATTGTAGATACATACCAAAGACATCAAATATATGGGCAGGACATGAGGGTTAATGTGGTGAAAAAAAGTTAAATACCAATATATATTATGTTATATATATTTTTTATATGGGTTGGCCATTCTAGATCATCCAAAATTTCTTCAAGTTATTTCACTTTTTTTGTGTGTGTCATACACATTCCGTATGCGTCCATTTGTAGTCAAGAAAAAAAAGAATCCGTCCAAATTTTTGACTGGGAGTGTATTTCCCATGAAATACAGCGTCAAACAGACGCAGAGCTGACAGTCTTGTCGCTCAGCAGGTCACCAAACCTGTCCACTTAACCAAAACACTGGTTTGCTCTTTGTAAACATGAAAATGAAAATAAAAGTGTCACCAATGAATGGCAGAGGCAGTTAAACAAATGAAAAGAAGGAAGAGAGACAGAGACACACAGGTACACTTGTTCTGTTGGTAGCTGGCTCGTCTCTGCGACAGTGGAGCTTATAAAAAAAGAATATGTTTAAAGAGAATTATAAGAAAGGGAATTATACAAAGACAGCCATATCACAGAAACCTACTTTCTATTCAGGTGACCTCAAAAAAATTCTTTTGGGACTGGGGGTTTTCTTTTTTTAAGCATAATATATTTTCAGTTTTTCGGTATTCAAAGTGACACCAGGATCTCCTGCGTTCATTACGGTGATACCTCTGAAGTCAGGATGGTCCAGCTGTTGTTCGCACCACTGCCCCCAGACATGGCTGCCTAGAGGCCTTGCCAGTCACCTGCAACAGATAAGAAAAAAAGCAGCAGAGACAAATGAAAAGTAATTCACTAAAGAGGAAGGGGGAAAAAAAAAATCAATATCCTCCTTTCTGTTCGCTTATGCAGCTGTCCAACTAGGTTTGTACCAATATGTTAACGCAAACCTGCACAAAAAGAAGAGGTTTAGGCTATGCGCTCACTGAATGCAACATTGCAGCAGTGTGCAATGTCATCGTCAGAGTGAGAAGTGCAGCTCTAAAAAAATATTTACATGGTGTGTTTGCGTGCACACGCCATTTGAATACATGGTCTTGCAACACAGCCTCACCCATTGCACCAATAAAGGAACTACAGTAACATGTTGCCAACACGTCGCTCCATGGCCCATGAGAAATTGCATGTTTAAGTGCGCAGGAAAATCAGTTTCCCAGTGGACTATTGATTCAGGTCTTCATTAGTAGTTTGTGTGTGCCGTGGAAATTCTGGTCGCACTCGCTTTGGACTGGCAGGGAAATGTTTTGGCAGAGACTCTGGTAACTAAGGCCGAGACCATTCTGGAGATACTGACAGCAGAATGGAACGCAGTTTCAAAGCCACTGGTCGCAAGATATACATCTACAGCGAAGCGGCAGTTTGTGAACTGTACCCACATGGCAGTAAATGTTGGAATAACAAAACCCTTGCAGCCTCTTTTATGTAAATAATTGCCTATTGCACATATATTCTTCCTGACAACGTTCCCACTGGAAACTTGCTGATATTTCACTTTTAGCACTGGTCATATTCAACTGCACAGCGATGCGGTGCAAGAGGATTCCCTCCAATGGAAGAGGATGAATAACCCAAGCGGCTCATTTACCGCGTGTCGTCTGGCTTTCTGAAACGAACACAAGGAGAATCACTGGCCAAAGCGACTGATGACACACTTCGCTTCCTCAAGTCGAGCCTATCTCAGCTTAACAATTTAGGTCTCCTAATTGAGTGCCTCCCAAGAGGAGTCCTCTGAATCCAGCCCCAGGCCCTGGGACCATTGTGGAGCATATAGTGGAAATGGCTGGAATAGATAGCAGCTAAATATAGCCATGCCTGAGACCGAGTAGAGACAGAAGGAGGGAGCACGCAAGAGGACGGCCATCGGGAACACAAAAGAGCCGGAAATGTATTCTGAGGACATTCTTCCGACAATTTATCTATTATATTTAATTTATCTAAATCCACCACAAAGCCTGTGGCATTTGGCAAGGGAACACACACACACACACACACACACACACACACACACATATGTATATATATATATATATATATATATATATATATATATATATATATATATGTATATATATATATGTATATATATATATATATATATATATATATATATATATATATATATATATATATATATATATATATATATATATATATATACATATATATACATATATATATATACACATATGTATATATATATATATATATATATATATATATATATATAAGTTTACGGTGTGGTTCTTATTCTCTTGTCTTCACAAAGATATCTCATTTAACCTCAGAGTACAGCCTGTGGGATTCAGGATGACATTTAAGAGGAGTTTTACACAGTGGTTTTCAAATAACCCTCTAATGATATGAGATTATTAACCCTTCTCGGGGAAAAAAAATACAACAACCAAAAAACAAACAACAACATTGGCCTGCTTTCAGCTCCATGAATGCATTTTCCCCGGAATTTAATGCAAATGCTGGCACTCGTTATTTTGTCTAGAGCAAAAATGCACCCTAATACATGAGCGCAGATCTAAGCCTGAATGTTTTTATTCTGGTCTCAGCAGAGGGAGAATTGCCAAATAAGGTCAAGAGAATTAAGTGGAAGGGGAGCCATTAAAACGGCGATGTTAGATGATTAGCGTGAGCAGTAGAACCAGCTTTGTTTTTTCTTAACAGCACCGTTTAAAAACTGCATTATCAAAGCAGCAGGAAGTCAAAGGAGGAAACTAGTATAGTATTTGAAAAGAGATTATACGGTTGCGCAGAGCGGTTTGAAAGCGATGACAGGAAATGGCGCACGAAGGTGAACAAACAACAAACAAGAATAAAAGTTAAAGGTCTACAAGAAATTTACGGAAACTGTTTAAGGTACGGACATGTGCACTTTTATATCACAACATAACAATTGTGAGTGATGAGGAAGCCTGCCCACTTCCGTTGCTGGGACTTTGAGTCAACAAGCGAGCAGGGAGAAAGTGAAGTAAGGACAGGTTGACGCTGACGGAAGGAGAAGAAGCAAGGCAAGACAAAGCGTAGCTGTTCCGTTCAAAAGCACTTGAAAATACTTGAGAAGAAACTCTTACCCCGGTCCGTTGTCTTACTTCTGAGCCCACAGACGCAGTAGACACACACTGGAGCGACTTTCCCATCCAACTTGACAACTTGGAACGTGCCTCCTTGTGCTTGTATGAGCAACGCGCGTCTCGTCCAATCAGAGGTGAGTATTTAATCTTAGTCCCGCCTCCGTGCCTCTGGTTGGGCCAATGGCAATGCGGCTTCACTGTGCTTGACCGGTAGAGCGTCCGGGTTGATTGATCGGCGCAGGTGATGCCCAGTTAGCAAAGCGTACATCTTTCTTACATGTCTGTCGCTCCGCGCGCGCGCGCGCGCGCGCACACACACACACACACACACACACACACACACACACACACACACACACACACTTTCAGTCGTCGTTCGAGATGGAACTGCTCAGCAGCGAGTTAATTCCAGGCTCAGTTTTCCGCCGTGACGGCTTGTGAAACGGATCCAATAAATCAATAAATCCTACATCTGTAGCACAACTACTTAAGCAAACGGCGAATTAAAGGTAAATAAGGTTTAGTTGGACACCATGACCAAACGTATGCGTTTTATTTAGCCCATAACTACATGATATGTGAACTATAAAATTAATGGAAAGAAAATGAACAAAAATACAGAAATAAGGGAAATAACTTTTTTTCTCTTCATGACTTGTTTTATTAACTGCACACCAGTCTGTCTTGCTGTGAACACCCGGGAAGCCATTTGTCAAGACCTCTCAGCCCAGAAAACTCTGACCCTTTCTCACAATGTGCGCACACCGTGCGACTGTGCAAGCATATTTCCCGGAACCCAAGAAGAGCATCCTATTGCCACTGAAAAACAGACACAGAAATATATTTTAAAATACAATAATTAGTTTGGGAGAGAGAGAAAAAAAGATCACTGCTCAATAAAAATGTGTACTTCTCTGAAATGTGAGAACCTCATTTCAAACAGAAGAGCAAATATTTTTCTTTTAATAAATTATAAAGGATTCATTTCACTATTAGCTTGAGAGAAGGTGATAACTGTCATATGAGAGAGGACTCATACTTGCCAAAGCTCAGCACCGCCGACCAAACGCTCCATTCCTTATTAAATAAAAAAAAAATGGCACTGTGGGAGCCAATGGGAGTAAATGGGAAAAAAAATCAATGTGTGACCACTTTCAGGCTCAGTCCAGGATCTCTTTGATGCACCAGCAGCACAGGAGGAAATAGAGGCACTCCTTGACAGACTGGATAAAACTGTAGGCAAAATTTCCACCCAGGAAGTTCTTGCCCCGTCCGAAACCCATGGCCATGTCCCGTAGGTGTTGTCCCAGCGTGGAGGAGGGCATGGCCTGGGGGAGAGGACGCTGAGGATGCATGGCTGTGAACAGTGGGAGGGGGAAGAAAAACAACAACACAAGCAGGGGAGGATGCGGAGGGCGAGTCCGTGAGAGAGAAAGGCAGAGAAATTGTGACGGGCCTGGGCTCCTGCAGCAGCTGGCGCTCTGCTCTGTGTTCTGGCCGCCAGTCGGCCCCTTTACTTATCACCTCCTATGGAAAATGCAGGACGCCACTATTCATTTCCCGCCTCTTCTCGACTGTTCCGTGCTTTTCAAACAGCCGCTGATTAATTAAAAGGCCTTGTTTACCTTTCCGCTGTTGTTTTGTCTCCTTTGTGCGCTCCCTTACACACCCACTCCCCCCGCTAATCCCTGAATCGGGCCCGCACCGGCACGCGCTCGTCTGCTCACAAACAGGACAGTTCCAGTAGCTTCATTCCAGCCAGTTCCAGCACCACCAGCCTTTTGTTGAGGACATTGTGTGTCAGGCAATCACACTTTCTAGTGCAGGCATGGGCAAACTACGACCCAGGGGCCAAATGCGGCCCGTTAAACTCTTTAATCTGGCCTGCCGAAGTTGAAGAATTTATATATTAATAGTAAGTAAGTCATAAAATAGTTGTATTTGATCATTGTTTTCAGTGTTCTAAGAGTAATTTAAATAAAGAGCTCATTCTCGTGGGACTACAAAGGCTCCGATTTTGTTGTAATGCTTTTGTTCATTTTCAATTGACACTAAAGCACATTTTATACATATCCCATCATATATTTTTTCCTCCTATGAGGTGGGTCACCAAAACACTCCATCCATCTGCTTCGGCCCCTCTGTCATATTTTAGAACCCATTGAGGCCCACCAGCAAAAAATTTGCCCACCCCCGTTCGAGTTTTCTTTTTGTTTTGTTTTTAAGTAACTCACTGAAATATCAAGTCAGACTCACAAAGAGAGAGATGAATGATATATGTATTTATATATGCAATCTATTTTTTTCTCCCAATACAGGTGTCAACCAACATTATTTTTTTTGCTGTAAAAACAGAAGAAGGTATTAAAATGGAAACGTACAAAGTACAAATCAACATCTGTGCAGACTGTTCTCAAAGTAACCTTTGGCTTTCAAATAACACAAACTTAAAAAATACGACAGCATCATCAACACGATAACCACCACCAACGACAACGACAACAAACAAGATTTTCCTTTTCTTTTTGCAAAAGATTTTCATGCAAAAGAAAAAAAGAGGCATCTGCGATGACAAAATGAGATCGCTGGACAAGCTCACGAATGAGGCGCAGCTGGGTCCGTTTCAGCATGTGCACGCACACACGCACACACACACACACACGTTACAGGCACACATCCAAACACGAGCCTTAGGTTTTTCTTTCCTTTTTTTTTTCAAAACCCAGCAAACATCTTAACAGGCAGTGTGTGAGCACCTGTCCAACCCAGCTGCCTCTCTAGTGTGTGTGTGTGTGTGTGTGTGTGTATATATATATATATATATTTTTAACATGTGAGCCCAAGTTGGGGTCCGATTTATAGTTAACACTTAATGTTTTGGTTGAAAGACCACACACATTTAATTTGCAATGAGGGCAAATGGCTTTGACAAGAGCTGCTGTGGCGCTGGCTCTTTTTTTTTTTTTTCCTCATAAACCAAGTCATTAAATATTACAACTTTGAAAACAAGAATCCAAGCAGTCCAGAAAAAAACCAAAACAAACAAACAAAAAACCCAAAACATTGCTATTTACAGATGCTGGAGAAACAATCCCCCTCCAATGGTGACATCAAGTATCTGTGACTATAAGCTGAATGCAAGAATGTGCATCAGAGGAGTGATTGCCATCACTGGATCTGCGCATGTGTGTGTTTGTGTGAGTGAGTGGAGTGTCGTTTTTGCAGTGTCTTTGTTTTTTTTTTTTGTCGTTTTTTTTAACTGAGAGGCTTTGTGTATAAGATTTTCCTGTTGTCGACTACGCTTGACTTAAGTACATAAGGTGACTGCACTGAAGTGACGGGACTGCATTGAAGAAAGAAGGCACGATTAAAATAACAAACGACGTCATCATGAACCAAGTGAAAGGAAAAAGGAGGAAGAAACAGCTGTTTGAAGTTTCACCTCCGCCCCAACCCCCGAAATCTTTACAAGTTGTGAAAATAGCACACAGAGGAAAAACATTTGGTTTCAACAGTTCGACGTTTAGCGACGTTCCAAACACACGCATGTCCTTTACATTTAAGTGAGTCCCAAAACCGCTTCATTTGACACAAGTTTTCACTTAAAAAAAAATTAAAAAAAAGTTTAATTATTCCCACTGTTTTAAAATTCAACATCACAACAATGAGGACAGTTCATTTCTTGCTGCCAATGTTGCACCACTTATGGAGAGGTGGAAGAACACTGTGGACGCCAGTTCATCTTTCATTGCTCTCCCGGCTTACCTCCTGTTGCTTTCGCTACAAAAGAAAAACGTACTCAAGATTGAATCCAAAGATTGTCAACGCAAACAGGTACTAAGAATCCACGAGAAGCAACAGGTTGGATGACTGACCTGCTCCTTTGCTTCTCAGATTGTACTAGTTTGTGGATGACGTCAACACATTAAATCACGCTTACTGTCTCACCGTTAAATAATATATACCGGCAAAAATTACACAGATGACCCCCCTCCCCTCCTCCGCCCCCATCTTCCAAAAGGGACCTTTGTGACGTGCATTTCTCTCTATGTAAATTTGTTTGCAATGCAGCGAGTAGACAAAGATTATTGGCTCTCGCTGTCTGAAGTGACCAAGCTGATGTTCTTTGGCGTGGTAAACGGTGAGTGCAAAAAGTGTGTGCGTGTGTGTGTGTGTGTTTGACGGATGCAGCTGTTGATCATCCTTTAACGCCCTCCCCCCACAAAAAAAACATATAGAAACAAACAAAAACCAAGAAAACAATGAAGGTCATTGGCATAGCAGGCCCCAGGTTTGCATACAGGCTTTCGTCCATGTCACTCTGGGATCACAGTTCACAAGTCCTTACATGAGAGTTGGTTGGGGTTTGGTGGCCCTCCTGATTCGATTGGAAGCAAACTCATTTATGCATACTCCCAGGACAGAAATACTACAGTTTCAATCAGGTTTCCAGCTGAAGCGCTCCAGTGACTGAGAGAGTTCATGTGTGAGCCAGAAACAATCTGAGAAACACACAACCACCAGGAGCGGTTTCTGTTTTCGTTTTTTTGTTTTTGTTTTTTTTTTTGCCTTGAATGCTCCAGCGATAGTCTCAAGTGGGGAATCCTTTCCCTGAAGGAAAATAAAAAACGCATCTTTGAAGCGGTGAAAAAGTCTTTCCTCGTCCCATTTATGCTTCCTTTGTCATCTCTCTCTTCCACATTTTTATAGAAAAAAAAAACATTGAATTAGTGAAGTGTTTTTGTTTGTTTTCCCATAGTCACTGACAAAGATTTATTTATTTATTTAAAAAAAAAAAAAAACAACAACTTTGCATTTGGTTTCCACCCCGTCCTGAAAGAAGCGATAGGCTCCGCCCTCGTTCACAGTTAAGCCGTTGGGAAGTTGCAGCAGTGCTCCTCCATGTGGAGGGATGTGCCTGATGTGGCCAGGGGTCACAATTTGACCTTTGGGGAAATCGACGGCAAGCAGCAATGGAACAGCAGTGAATGCGTGATTTTGCAGAGAAACTGGAGATTTTTTTTCTTCCTTTTTTTTTGTTTGCTTTGCGTTCTTTGTGAAGATATAGGCATGTGCAGTCTGGTGGTGTAATGCTGTGTCTGTAGTGTCGCTTCGCGTTACCGCAATGCGTGAAAAACGTCGGCCGCGGCAGCGCTGCTGTGTCGGATGGCGGCTTTTCACTGTCAGGCTCTGCGCTCCACCGGCTGCTGCAAGCAAACTTCGCTGCCAGCTGAGACGATGGGGAGTCTGTTGTCCATGTGGTAACTGATCAGGTGACTCACGCTTTCAAACCGGTGATCTTTTGTGCGGACCTGAGAGGACAAAAATAAATAAATATTCAAGCCAAATATGGCATAAAACATAGGTGTCAAACCCTGGCCAAATTTGGCCCGCAGTGTACTTATATTTGGCAACACAAAGTCACTGCTAGAGCTGGCCTGCCGCTATTATACAGCACACGTACTGCTAATTACTACAAATCCCAGAAGGCTCTGCTCAATCAGGACAGGACGTTCATTGAAGGATATTATTATGACTTTATTTTGATGAGTTATTATAATTTGAAATGTGATTTTGCAATTTTGCATGTGTGCAATATGAATTATTAGTTTTTCTTATTTATTTATTGTACATTATTAAGCTTTGCTTGTTCCCTAATCAGGTTGAAGTAAAACTTGTTGGGGTCCGTGTAAAAAGGTTCAATATTATATCTGGAGGAAAATATCAATGTTGGCCCACGACTTTGTCCAAGAGTTAAAATTTGGCTCACTGTGTGTTCGAGTTTGACACCGCTAAAAGATGCTGCGCGCCCACATCTTCCTTCCCCCCGGACTCACCACTCCCTCCGGGTCCACCAGCAGCAGGTGTTTGGCCTGACCGCCCTGCTGTCCGGTGAGGACGTACTGGCCGGGCGTGGTCCCGGACTCTCGCACCAGGAAGTCGCCGTCCCGGGTTAAGAGCCTCTCGGCTTCCCTGCGACTCAGGCCGCCGTGGAACCAGGCCTCGCACTGCAGCTGCTGGACGAGGGGGGGCGCCGCCGCCATCGCAGAACCGGGGCCGCTGTGCCCGGCAACCCCCAGGGCGTCGTCAAAAGGCTCTAAAAATACCGACATTTGATTTAGCGTGCGTCTCTGGCGAATCTCTCAGGAGCAAGTCCATTCACACAGGAAAGGGAAATAGATTTCTGGCAGACTTTTTCGACTGACGAGCTAAACTAATGGTCTGGGGAAACCAAAGTGGTTTCTGACAGTTTTGTGTAACACAGTAAAAGTGTTTGTTTTTCTCCAAAGCTTTACGGGATTCCAATCACACTCGCAATAAAAAGAACATTAATCTCAAAAGAACAGATTTAAGAAGAAACATACTCATGTCAAAAGCATCCCTATTAACATTTCCATTGGCAGCAGCTTGCAGGCGGGGTTTGTCCACGTTGACGTAAGACGGATCATCAAACAGCTCCCTTCCCCCTTCTTTGGCTCCAACTTGGGAAAATAAGAAGCAGAGTGTTCCTGACTATTACATTTTCTGTTTATTCTTGACCCGCCGCAGAGATAAAAACACGCTCTTTAAGGAGAGCAGACAAAAGGCAGCGCGGCAATGACTAATTGCCGTGACTAACAGAGCGGAACACAGGCGCGCTGGAGGCATCGCAGCTCACCTGGAAGAGGCGGCAGCGGCTGCTTGTGAATGTCGTTCTGGCCCGGCTGTCCGTACGGCTGCAGACACAGAGGTACAAAAAATAAAACAAGTAGATTACAGCACATGCGAGCACGGCCCAGTGTTTCGTACAGAAATAGGAGGGACAACAATAGGCCAAAGAAACAATGGGTCCATCCGAACGTGAGAAACCCCAGCTGGATTAGAGCTCAGATTTCCTCAATCATTTGTTGCTTCTATTATTAAAGGCCCTTATAAGTGTCAAATCTCAGCGAGACTCATGTAATCATGATCTCCTTGAAACTACCAAAATCAAAAGGAAATAAATGAATAAAAAATTTGAAAAAATTTTTATATACTATTATAAACTATTTTCTTTCCAAATTATTAATAACACATGATTTCAATAATTGAAAAATGTGTGTACATTACAGTCAGAGGACAATTCCACACAGGGCTAACAATGCCATTTTAACTCTTCATTTGATGTCTACAACTGTCAGTGCCTGCAGCTTTTATGTCGAATAAACCAGTTTAAAAAAGTGAAATGCAAAAGCTAACTGGATGAAGAAATTCAATAGGAAAAATGTTTAACTGATAAATGTTCAAACTGAAAAAATACTGAGGATTTTGCCACATAGAAAGTCTAATTTTGTCAACTTTTTCTCCGTTTTCAACAACAGCTCTCTTGGAACTCACCAGCGTAGCACCTGGACGAGTCCTCATGTCAATCAGCCCACCAGGTGGAGGCTGTTTTCCTGGGAAATTATTGTAGTAAGGGACATCGGGAGGCGGAGGAGCCTCATCATCCTCTTCCTCCCATGCTGAGCCATCAAACGGAGCCATTCTGAGAGAGGTGGTGGGGGGTGCACAAAGCAGATTAGCGGACGGATTAGACGCATTAGGGACACATGCTGACGCCTGGGGTAATTTGGGAGATTTTTCATATTTACCTGTCATGAGGAGTGACCAGCTTGGGGGGGTTCTTCAGGTATTGCTTAAAGCGCAATTCAAAAGCCTGACCAATGGTGCTGATTACCTCCTGGGCCAAACCCTCCGAGCACTCCAAGATATGGCAAGCTGGTAGTACAGAAGCAGTTTTAAATGCTGGTAGAAACAATACCGCACATAAAGTAAAAACAATAATAATGTAGCGCCTATATTAATTTCTAAGCTTACTTAGCTGTGTATGCATTATTTGCTGTAGTTGGAACACACTGCTTTGGTGTAAATCAGTGTGTCCAGTCCAGTGAGGACTAAAAGGATAGAAAGGCCACTGACATTTAATGAGACCCTTTGAGTTTTAAATTAAACAGCTTAATGTATTTATCTACGCTATTTGCTGAGAGTAGAAAACTGACTGAGAGAAGTCATGCACCCCAAAGAATTATGCTGAGAGATGGGAGCCTCTTTTTCTTCTCTCCCAAGCAGGACGTTTTTTTCTCAAACGCTGTCAGATGCTGCTTTTTCTCACCTCTCTGGTTGACTGGGTCTTTGGCCACATAGGCTACGTACTCTGCCGTATCCTGAGAAGGACAGGGTAACACAGTTAGAAGGTAAGGAGGGAGGGGGCGATTTGGGAGGAATAAAAAGGCTGATTAAGGATAGAAAGTTTGTTAAAAAAAAAGTTAAAGAAGGAAAAAAGTACACAGAGCAGGAGCTGCAGCATTCTTTCAGACGCGACAAAAGTTTAAAAAAGACACGTTTGGCCAACAAAGGACGGACAGGGAGTCGTGAGTCGGAGCTGAGAGGAGGGGAATCACAGAACAACAGGGCAGAAATGGAGCGAGGGACATTAGAAGGAGCAGACAATGACAGAGGACAGGAAGGAAATGAAAGATGAAAACTGATGGCGAGGGGCCAGATTAGGGTTCACGCTGCCACAGAGAGAGAAGGGAAGAGTGAGTCAGGAAGAAAGAGGGAAGGCGGAAAAACCAGAGAGGGAGAGAGAGAGAGAGAGAGAGGGAGAGAGAGAGAGAGAGAGAGAGAGCGTGTGTGTAGGGTGACTCACTGGGTCTCCTCCAGAAGCGAAGGAGATGGACTGCATGTGATGGTTGGCAATTATCTGCGGAGAAAACAGGGACAGGGAGAGGAAACGAGAGGAGTGGGAAGACAAGAGGAGAGAATGTGGGTGACGTGACGCATGTGGGAAGTGAGATGAAAGCGTGTGGATGGAGGGACAAATGCGGAACCATTACGGAGGGAAGTGCTTTGTTCTCCAAGCCGAGTGGCGTCAACTGCAGCGGAGATACATTGGAGTGGGGACAAACGGATGGAACATCTTAAGGGTGTCCAAAGACCGCCCACGACGGATCAATAAGGACTCGGGACGCCCTCCGCGCCCATGGGGCTTCTTTTTATGAATGGATGGATGTGCACGGCGTACTTCACCTCCCCCCACTGTGGCTCGGCGTGCACTAATTGAGCAACGCCCCCACCCCGACCTCCCCCACAGAAGCAAAAAGCATCGTTTAGAAGCATAAAGGACTCCAGAGCTGTGATGGCGTCTCGACACGCTGCACTGAAGTGGTTGAGCTGGTTGAAGAGGCGATCGGAAGAACAAAGGCAAACAAAGGGAGGAAGCTCCCTGAGAACTGGAAAACACAACTGATCAAATGATAATATTTAGTGATAAATACACTACCAGTCAAAAGTTTAGACACACTTTCTCATGCAATTTTTTTTAATGTTTACAACTTTCTGCACGGCAGATTGATACTGATAACATCAAATATATGAGTAAGATTTAAGTAATTATGCAGCAAATAAAAACATGTTAAATAACTCTAAATATGCTTCTTATGAAAGGTGGCTATTTTGAAGAATTTAAATATAAAATTGTTTTTAGCAATTTTACACTTTTATTGTTTCCCACACGAGCTGGTCGGCCAGGCTAATTCTGTTCATGGAGCCGTAGCATCGTCAACTCTCATATTCTGCTCAGTCAGTGATTTTACACAATTCCAATAATTTTCCAGACCTAAAAAAAAGTTCCCAGGTTTTCCATGACCCCGGGGGACTCTGTAGGTTAAGATTTCAGTCATATATAAATATTAAAAAGAAATTGACAATGACACTGATAATTCACCTTCAACCTGCATCAGAGTTTCTGTCTCTGATTGGCTGGGGGAGTAATTACAACAAAATGACTTTTTTCTTTTCTTTTTTTTTTTTTTTTTTTTGCTGCATCCTGTTGCACAGACTTGAGCCGGCCGTTAAAAGAGCCCTTGTGCGTCCTGTGAAGTCACATTTCGCAAATGTGCGTTGCTCAAACACATAACTTAGCCGCACTGAAGGATTTCCCGATATTTAGCACGGCTGAACTCTGTCTGCAGCCGAGGTCAGCGTGTGCCTGCTTTGCAGAATCATCTTCCGTTGGGGGAGGGTCAACCCTCTTCAGTCTCACCTGTTTGCAGTCAGAGGCCAGCAGGTTGAGGCTGCTTGTCGAGATGGTCAGGCTGATTGTCATGCCGGCAAACTGCAGGTTGCTCTTTCCCAGGATGGAGGTCAGACATCGAGAGGTGGGCTGCAAAGGGCAACAAGTGGGATTCAAAAATAAGAGACAGAAACGAACCGAGAGAAACAGACCCCCCCAAAAATATTGCTATTTCTGTCAGTATCATCTTGTATTTTAACGCTACGAGGCACCGCAGCCTGTCGAGTGCTCGCTGGCTGCGCGCGGGCATGTGGGTGTATATGTGCGGGAAAGTGGGAGAACAGCTGCAGTTGTGAAAGCGATCCCCGTCTCCAAGGCCAACAACTGTGACCAGCGGAGAGGAGAGACAGCGGAGTTGGCAGACGGCATTACTGGAGATGAGCTGTCCGCAACCCTCCGCCTGTTCTCGCCGCTCTGACCCATGTCCTCTCCACAAGCACCTGGCAGAGGCTGCGAGGGGAACAGCGTCGGGCGCAAGGAGGCGCACGCGCTCGGCCGCGTGAACCCTGGCCCTCCCCGATCAGACGGACCCGACCGCGTCGCTCTATTCTGGTTTGAGTCCTAAAAGTGTTTTGTCTGGTGTGCAGCACTGCCAGACATTCCACGGTCAAAAAACTCAACTCACAATAACAGGCCCGTTTTTTACAGGCTGCCTGGTGAGACGTTTCTAGTTCAGCACTAAGTGCGTAAGCCTGTAAAACAGCAGCCTGGTGGCCGTCTGTTAATCCACGGATGCTCCTGCTGGTTCCACAAAAACCAAGAGACCCTTTGGCAGACTGCTGAAAATGGACGAGTTGTGTGTTATTATTATACCGAGAGGTCGGGTCAACATACGCTTGTGTGTGTTTTTCAATGGGAGGGGAACGCATGTGGCTAACCTGCAGTAGTGGATGGCAGAGCTAAATCTAGGTCTAATCCAGAAAAACCTTCCCCCGCTGCCGCCCACTTAAGCCACATAAATAAATAATGTCCAGTGAGGGTGGACGCGCTATAGTGTGCTTTGTGTGTACCTTTCTCCTGCGCTGGGCTCCTTTGGCTCCGGGCACGGCCTCACACACCACGGCGATCGCCTCCCTGGAACATTAACAAACATTTAGGTTTTTTTTTTCTTTCTTCTTCCTCACTTTTTCATTGGGTGTTTGTTTCTAGTTAATATTGAGAAAGATGGAGACCTTGATAAGGGGGAAAATAGAATTATGAAATTAGATTTTCTTATTTTCATTCTTACAGTTATGAGCTTGAGATTTTTCGCAAGTACAAATGCAATTTGTAGGTGTTTCCTTTGAATGGTGTGCAGTGCAAAAAACGTAATTCTCATAAAATTTCGAGGGATGAGATTTTCCAAGAATTACGTTTAAGTTTGTTGGTTATTATATTTTTGTCTTTGATTACTTGTAAAAAAAAATATTCAGTCTCCTCCTCTGTCCAAACATAACATGGTCTGAAAAACCACCTCATGAGAGCGTCAAAACCGGTTTGAGCCATATTTGAGGAGTTTCGTTTTTGGAAGTTTAGGTCTCCATTACCATTTTTTTATTGCGATATTTAGGTTCTGCGCAATTCTAGGGGAAATGGAAACACATGCTAGTGGGTGGTACGTTTACTCACATCGTGTCGAAAAATGTTGTCATTTCTATACACAGTAGATTGCAACAATATGTACAATATGTGTGAACGAAATGTGATGACAACAAATAAAGAGTTTTAAAAGAGAAACATTAACAATGCCAGTTCTAAGTGTTGCCATTAAAGCGCTCGCCTCACACGGTTCAGCTTTAGAATCTGTAGCATCTTATTGGATTCACTGGTCCGACTGTGCAGCACAAACCAGATGGAAGCCACCAGGATTCCAGAACACTCTAATTTCGGTAGTGGGAAAAGCATACACGCGCATGCACTTGTAGTACGGCAGAAACAATAGAGCAAGCGCATCACACAGTGGATGTGGAAAAACAGAGCAAGCTGCAAAAGTGCACGTGTGAGGCGAGTGTTCCGGGGTGGGGGGGCAGGCGGGTCGACATTTCTGTAAATGTAACCTTTAACCATGCGGCGAGCGTGACGCCCCCACAGACACAGACTAGACTCGAGAGTCGAGAGCCGCGGCAGCCGAGCGAGCGTGTGCGGCCTCACCTTGTGACCTGAGTTCTGGTGTTGAAGTCCAGCGCTCGCATCGACTGCAGAACCTCCACGCACCCCATGTACTGGCCGGGAAACAGGAAGCCGGCAGCGTTAGCGTCAGTACATTTCCTTCATCAACAGCCTCATTGGGCCGAAACAGAGAGAGAGAAAGCGGTGTGATCCTTGTCGCGCTTTCAGAAACACAAAACGTGTTACGACTTATTTTACACTTTTATTGTTTCCTACATAATTCCATGTGTGACCATAGGTACTTTTGATGCCTTCAGCGAGAAACTGCAATGTCAACAGTCATGAAGTCATGAGAATGAAAGAAGAGACGTTAAATTCATAGGGTGTGTCCAAACTTTTGACTGGTAGTGTGGGTTTATTATTAAGGGTTTACATTGTGAAGATTTCCTGTTCTCTAATTCATCTGAATGGTGACAGGCTGACTGTTATAAGGTCACACTGAAAACATTTAATAAATACAAACAACTGCAGTAACAAAGAGTCGTGGAGACTTTTCAGGTATCCAACTTATTGAGACTCCAACGTGAGTCATGATATGAAGGAGACACTTCTGACTCGGCTGCTGGTGTGTGGTCACTCACCCGTACGGAGTAGGCAACGCCCGACGTGCTGACCACACCGTCCGAGTGCAGCCAGCCCCGGGTGGGCTTGTTGACAAAGGAGCCGTGGCGCGTCCACTCATCGCCGCCCAGCTGCCCGCCTTCCACCCGGGCCCTCCTGGACGCCCCTCCCAGCCGGTTCATGTCCTGCAGGGGCGGTCGGGGAGGGGGAGAGGGAGCGGTTAGAGGAGGGAGCGGGTGATGGAGAGGGGGAGAGGAGCTGGAGCTGCTCCGTTCATCCCCGGAGGACTCCACGGGGGCCTGGAGGGGCAGAGGTCGTTGCTGCCGCTGAGGCGGCGGCCTGCTGGACGCCTTGAGTCCTGGGAGGAGAGTGGCGGAGACGCCCAAGCGGAGGGAGCCCATCCTCGGGAAGAAGGAGCAGAGGGTGGTGGGGCTGTTCTCGGCCGGCCGGGGCGAGGAGGGAGGCAGGATGGGGGTGAGGGACGAGGAGGAGAAGGAGGTGGGGAGGCCGGGGGAGGGGGTGAGGGGCGTGGCCGGGCTGGAGGGAGGGAACGAGGAGGGATTGGAGGTGGTTTCGTCGGCGGAGCTCAGCGACTCGCTGCGGAAGTGGGTGTACTTGGTTTTGGGAACGAGCTCCATTCTGAGCATCAGTTCTTTAGTCTGCGCAAAAGATTCTCTCGACGAGCGATCACGCCGTCTTCGTCTCGCCGCTCAACGCTTCTCTTTCGGAAAGGATGGACCCGTCCCATCTGCGTCCATCATCCACCGTTCGTAAAACAACTCTTCCCACAGTGACGGGTGAGAAAGTCGCGGGGAGAAACGGTCGGTGGGAGCCGACAGGAGACCCAGTGGAAAAGTGAAAAAGTTCTAGTTTTTAGTGCACCATTGGAAATCATGTCGCGATCGAGCGCGCGTTGGGATCTGCACGCATTTTAGCTGCGCTCCCAGTCTTGAGGCTACTGCCAGTGTTCATCCTGGGGCTTCAGCCAGAGTGTAAAACAATATCTGGGAGTATATTGTCCCCCGGCTTTAATGGCCTACTGAGTGAAGGCCAGCTACGCGGCTGTCGCCAGCACCGTGAAGAATCCGCCACAAGTGATTGTCTCTCAACGGCCGCCCCCGCCGTGCGTGCCTTGGCTGCGCTCGCGTGGTGTATTCAACGCGCACGCCAGGCGAGCTTCCTGCCGCCGTATTTTAAGATTATCTGGGTGTGCGTCTGTCGCCGTGCGTGCGTGCGAGGCGACTCCCCTCGGCGGCTCGAGAAAAGTCCCGTAAAAAATCCTGTTTGCGGCCGTCGAGGGCGGCGCGAGGAATATAGCACACAAACGCACACACACACAGTGATACACTGACACACACACACACACGTGCGAGGTTCCAGTGGGCTGATTTGACAGTGAGTACCTGCAGAGCTGCTTAAGACCAGAGCACTACTGATGTATGGCTACTATCCCAAACAGCACTCCTTCCTTCTTTCAAAGCTCCACTCTTCTCTCACTCCCTCTCTCTCTTCCTCCAAATGATTTCATGTCCTCTCTGTATGGCACTGGCTCTCTCCCTCCCTGCCGCCTCCTCCTCCTCTTCCTCCTCCTCGCCTCTCCTCTTCCAGATCACCTCGGGAGCGGCCTCGCCGCCTTTCTCCGCACCCTTCCTCCCCGTCCTCTCCCTGCCCTCGCGCCTCTCCTGGAAGTCCTCACGCTTCCTCCACACGATGTACTCAGCCAGCCTCTGCCTCTCCAGCGCCTCCGCCTTCTCGCGCGCCACCACTTCCTCCCGCCTCTTCCAGACGATCTCCCCCTCGCCCCCTCCCTCGTCTGCTCGCCCGTTCTCCAGGCTGTCCCGTTTAAGCAGCACGAAAGGTTCAAAAAGGTCAGCCTCGCCTCTCTGCCTCTCTGTCTCGCGCTGGTGGGGGTCGACTAGAGGCCGGCCATGTTGAGCAGTCTCGACATCAATATAAAAGAAATATAAAAGAAAGAAAGTGTAGTATTCAAAACGGGGCCCGCAGTGTTTGGGCCTGTTCCTGACTGAAGTTCCTGATATGGCTAAAAGAAGTGAGGCTGCCTCGGTTCAAGTGTGTTTGATAAGAATGGCAACCTCGGTAAAGATGTTCGTTTTTTGTTTCCCTTAATGGAGCACCATTAGATAGCGGTAGTCTGATACTGAGATCTTGTCCGTGTCTGGTACAGTGATGCACACGGCAGTAGCACAGTGGTGATGTAACACTGGAGAGAATGTAGGTCATTGGCTGACGATGACTACCGGTGGGCTTGCTGTGATGGTTATGGGACTTGAATGGTCCGGTTTGTACTCCCTAACCCAGGATTCCCTGAATGGTGCTAGCGGCTCGTCGGAGCCGGAACTCATTCACCCAGCTGGGTGAGAGCTCGGTCGGAACCGCTCTCCGTCTGTGTGGTTTTATCCCCTGCTCTTTACCTTCCCACCTTGTTCCAAGAACAAGCCCCAGATTGCAGCCAGGTACCTGAGAGAGGAGCGCTGACACAGCCCCGTGTGATATGAACAAGTCAGGTTGTTGTGTACTGGAGCCGCCTCCCCTTCCTTATCTAAGGCAGTGCTTATCAAGCAGCAGGTTAGCACTCCGTTGGACAACAAATTACTGTTCGAGCACCATATATCATCTCGTTTTTTCTGCATAGACCAATCTCGAAGGCAAACAACAGTCCGTTTACATTAACAGTCGCCTCCAAAGTCTCTCAAACGTCAAGAATCAGTCATCCACCGCAGCCTGAGCTCAACAGGAAGCTGGGCTACACCTACAGCCGTGCAGAAGGTCCGCCGGCCCACACTGACACTAACAAAGCACCTGTCATATTTACAATCTCCTGGCTGTTTATCCTTCGAGGAGAACAAGGGTCGCACGCACCTCACCACAACCACTTAGGCAACCTTGTCAAAGGTGGGTATTTGGCGTCAGCGTGTCACGGACGAGCCGAGCGATGCGTGAATTTCTTCTTTCCCCTGCCGCCCACACCCTGACAGCTAACTTTACCGGGACACAACTCTGTGTGAAGTGCAAGGGGCCAGCTTGCAGTGGGCACTGAACGCATGGCAGAGGAGAACAGTCGCCTACACCAGTCTAGCACCGCAGAGGGAGCGTCTAGCAATTCCAGCTAGTCGTCCATCTGGTCTTGGCCAAAAGAAGCACCATCGGAAGATCCAGTCCCGTGAACGCGCTGTGCCAGACACGCTGGGATGGTCTCCAGGAAAGCTGTGAAGTTTGGCTGCAAAAGTCACAAGAGAGACCCACAACGCGTGTACAATCAAAGAACGTGCGGGGACAAACACGAGGGTCCGTCGCACTCCGGCCTGATAAACCCACTAGGCTGGAGCGGCACTTCAAGAAAGGACTGAAAATGCACCGTCTAGGTAGTGCACAAGGGTGTCTCAGTGCACAGGGTAGGTCAGGTGACTGCAGAGGTGATGACCCTCCGTCTACACAACAAGAAATCCTGAGTCACCTCCTGGCAGGCAGTGACAGGAACTGATTGTCTTAATCATAGCACACGCAGCCATCGGTGGAAACAATTGCGCCGTACGTACAGATCGGAGTCGGGAGCGATTAACTCCTACATCTGCTCGCTTACTTACCCCCGCTGTGGCACCACAGCTCGGGAGATAAAAGACGGCAGCTGCTGCCGTGGGGGGGAGAAAAAAGAGGTGAAATGAGGACAAAAGGGAACGAGACGCAGCAGCAAGAAAAACACGGCAAGCAGGGGAGGGAGGGGGGGAGAGACAGGTGAACTGAAAGAACCCTGACGCCCAGAGTCTGCCTAGCACCGCGCACACAAAGACAGCCTGGGAAAGGAAGGAAAGAAATAAATAAAGGAAAGAAAGAAAAACTGCCTGTTTAAGATATAGACCAAAAACTCCACACGGACACAAGTTGATCGCGTCCGCTGCTTCAGATCAGATTGGCACCAACAACTAGAGAAGAGCACCAGTTTTGAAAATATGGGACAATGAATCAACTTTACATGCCGTTCCGTCTGCGGCTGCCGCCCGTTGCCATGGCAACAGACATTAAACGAGATGCCTGCGGAGGATATCTGCACACGCAGAAGTCTGAACAGCCGCAGAAGTCTTCCGACAGACAGACAGACAGACAGACGGCTGATCGGCTGAATCACAAGGCGGCAATTAGTCGCTGCATCCGTGGCTCCACATTAGAGCGTCTTTTTCAACCAGCAGGAGGGAAAAGAGGGCTCCGCTGACCGATCGATAGGTTTCAGGAAATGATCAAAGTTTGACCAGAGTCTGACAGCGTCAGTTCTGACCCGCCACGCAGCGCTTCCAAACAGGGACGATTAAAACTCTCTATCGGTTTGATTCCAAACAAGCGCCCAGTAACAGTATAAACAATGCCATCAATGCACTTATTTAAAAACAAAACAAAAAGACAACGCACCCAAAGTCATAAAAGTGCATAAAAACAACCTGAAGATTTGGAGCAGCTGAAAACACGTAACGATTGTCCTGCAGAGTAGAGGATACAATGAAAGAGAATAGAAAACCGAACGAGTGAAAAGTAAAAAAAAAAAAAGAAAAAAAAAAAGAGTCAACAACTACAAAAGACACAAAAAGTCTTAAGTGAAATTACTCTGTATCAAATATTTCCCGCAGGTTTCGACAAGAGCTTTTGCAGTGTTTCTAATGAATGGAAAAGCAGAAATCGGCGGGCGTAGTAGTTCCTCTTTTTTTCCCTTTTTGTTTTGGGCTTTTAAAACGCATGCAGTTGATAATCCGCGGTGACTAAACTAGAGTCGGGCCGACACGAGAACATATTAATGTCTGAGCTGCATCCCACTGTCCGGTCATCCCTCCTCCTCCTCCTCCTCCTCCTCCTCCTCCTCTTCCCCCTCTTCTGGCTCTCTCTTGTCCGTCCACTCCCTAGGAAGGAAGGAAGGGGGAAAAAAAACACCAGCGTGCTTCTCCTCTGATCCGCTCGATTAATTCACAAAGTCAGTGGCGGCAGCTCCTCTTCTCTTCTCTCCTCTCCTTTCCTCTCCTCTCCTCCCTCCTCCGTGTCTCCAGTCTCCTCCGGCAGATTGTGAGAAGTCAGCGCCGCCCCGGTGGACAATGGCACGCGTTCATTGTGCTCCTCGTGTCCCCTCACGTCTGCCTCTCGCTCCCACTTCCCTTCCACTCCTGGCTGTTCTGGGGATGATCACGCTGTCTGTCCTTCCCTCCTCCTCCCAGTCTGGGTGGGTTATGCTGCCTCTCATTTTCTCTCTTACCGCCTCGCTCTCTCTCTCTCTCTCTCTCTCTCCCTCCCTCACACACACACACACACACACACTCACACACACACACACACACAGGCGACTGCTGCTGCCTGTGCCCTCCCCACCTCCCATCCTACCTCCTTCCTGTTTCCTCCCCCTCCACCCACCTCCTCTCTGCAGCCTCATTCATTTAGTGGCGTGCGTGTGTGCGTGTGTACGCGCGCCGGGAGATGCTGCGCCCCTCCACGTTAATGCACACTCTCCGACGGGAGATGGAGACGCGGAGGAGGAGGAGGAGGAGGAGGGGAGGAAAGAAGGATGGGGGGGAGGGGTGGGGGGGTTATATGGGGAAAATATGTGGTCCATGTCGGCTGTTCAAGGCTCCTCCCTTATTCATGTTTGGTAACCTGAGAAAGAGCAAGAGAGGAGGCGAGAGGGAGGATGGAGAGAGGCAGAGGAAGAGGAAGAGGGTTCACCCTCTTCCCGCGTGACCCAAGGTCACTTAATAACCTTGATGAAAATGGATACACACACACACACACACACGGGCACACAAACAGGGAGGTGTATTTTTTTTTTTTTTGAACACTACTTCCTGTGTGACTGCATGGCGAGAGCTCTCAAGGGTGAAAGAGGGACAGGTTAATAAAAGGGAAGCACCATTTACAGCTGGGTGACTGTGCATGAGTGGAAATGAAGCATATCAAAGCCGACATCCAGGCAGATCTGATAGGAGGCAGGGAGTGGAGGTGGGGGAAGGAATTAAAAAAAATAAATAAAAAGAGGAAGAAAAGTACCCAGAAACAACCCGGCGCAGACGAGAGAAGAGTGAGTCCTTAAATGACACCCCAACATTCAGCCCCTGCAGTACTGCGCTTGGCCACACACACAAACACACACACACGGAAGGGGTTCAGCCGAGGACGTGAGAAACCGAAATAAGGGGTTGGAGGAACAGAGTGTCGCTCGTCTCACAGCGATTCAAACGGGAAAGAGACTGAGGTGAGGGGGATGGCGTAGACGGCGCCCACCACCAGTAGCGGCACTGAAACACACCACACACTGTGGCGCAGGGCTGGCAAAAATCAGATATATATCATCACAAAGTCAATCAATTCTTATAAAGGTCCCGAATTGATTCTAAAACCGAGCTGAACTCGTCCGGACTCATGTTAACAGTCATGTGAAAAACTGCAACATTAAAGTAACGCAGGGCTGCATAATTATTAATGCATGATCGTGCGCTGCGACTCTCAGGTCTCCAGTTTCACAGGAAGAGGTTACAATAACTTTGGTCTGCTGCCGAACGTGCAGTTTTTTTTTTTGAGAGGTCCAATGTGTCATGTGGAGGAGGCCAGAAATATCCCCTCGGACCGGCAGGGATGCAAAATATATTATGTTTCATAATGCACAAAAAATATGAGGCCTTGCTTTGTTAGGAGTCGGTTAAATAACGCTGCAGTTGTCTGCAGAACACATGTAAATGGGTCAGGCAGAGAATGAATGACCTTTTCAGTTCAAAATGTAATTTAATATTTATATTACTATAATCACTTATGAGTACTGGAATTCTTGTAAACGGCAGCAGAATCCTTCAGAAGTTTTGCAAAGCAAATTGAAAATGACCTCGTTGGAATTATGCAGCCCCAGTTTGTTTGCACTGTCATTTAAGGCCTTTGATGAGAATCTCCAAATCTCTATTTTCGATTTTTTCAATTGGAAAATGGGAGAAGTGTCTCTGTTGAACAAAGCGAACCCTTTGCCACTGTGAGTGTGTGCGCTTCCCATTGTCTGGCTCTTACATATAGAAGTCTTACCATATAATCCATTGGCCAGCAGCACAGGCTGTCTGCGGGTCTGTAACCCTAAAAACACCAAAGTGCACGTCAGCACACTTGGGCACACACACACACACAAGACGCACACGACAAAGACGTGCAAGCACACGGTGGCGGCCCGCTCCGACCGCTTGGCTCGCAGCTGCTTTTTGGACTCCCAGCATGCTTTGCGCCCAGGATCAGCTGTGGAGAAGGGTCACGGGACCCCCTCCGGCTGGATTCGGGCGCGCGGAAATACAACATTGACACACAGCCGAGACAGCGGAGCAGGAATTTGAAGGAAGTTGCGGAAAAGGGGGGAGGCAGAGTGAGAAGAAGCGACAATGCGGCGTGCGTGTCGAAACACACCCTGTGGAATGAACGGAATGGCCTCGGAAGCGAGCGAGCGCGCGTGTAGGACGTCTGCGCCTCGGCTTGCCTCTCTCTGCTCTCTGCTTCCGCGCACGAGGTTGGGGAGGGATGAAATGAAAAAAAAAAAAAAAAAAACACTGTCAGCTGTAACTGCTGCTAGTCAGCTTTTATTGGATGAAACAATCTCGAGATGGACTGAGACGAATGCAGGGCCTCATCCGCGCTCTGCTCTTAAACTACAGTGTGGCTGCGTGTAATCTCATTTGACCGGCCGCTCGCTCCTCGACCCGCCTTCACAACCAACAGGCCACGAAGGAGGAAAAAGAAGAGAAGAGAGATGAGTAAACAAGGCCCGAGTCACTGAACCTGCTCCCTTCTGGGCTGTCTCAAGTTGGGAGTCGTCGTCAAGCACGTCAAAGTGCCAAACCAGAGACGGCGGGGATGAAAAGGACGGGCGCTGAGGGAAACGGCGGCTGCAGACGGTAAACAGCCGCTCAAATTGGAGAAATGAGGGGTGAGAGCGAACCTGATGTTGGCCAGACACGCGGAGGGAGGGAGCGAGAGAGCGAGAGAGCGAGACCCGTCCTGCTAGCTCCACATAGCAAACATGTGAGACGGCTATTTTGGGTTGTGTCACTACCACCCCCCCACCCCTCCCCACCCACCCCAACCACACCCACCCCAACCACACACTCACATCCACACAATCTCCTCCCATCAGTCCCTTCCTCCTGCCACTCTCTGCCTCTCCCCATTTACAACTTCCTATTAGCTCAAACGGTTGGTGTCACAGGCGGTTATTTCCTCACGCAAGGTTCCATGTCAGGCTTTAATACAATGTGCCAAGCTGACAGCGGTGACGCGTCGTCAGGGGCCGCCGCTCGCCGAACGCGGCGGAAGGCTTTGTCGGCTGTCGTTTGCATCGACGTCAGTCAGAAATCGGTTCATTTAAGCAATAAACAACACGTTTGCTGCAAGGGAAATACAAGCTGAGCAAACTTTCTCTTGTGACGTCGGCTTCTTTGAGTTGGTCGGTGAACTGTTGTGATCTATGGCTATAAAAAGGATGAGAAAATGAGGTAGTTTCAGTGTGGCTGAAAGTAACTGCTGTGCTTTCAATCGTTCTATAATAAATAAATAAAAAAATAAGATTTGTATCAAGAGCCACTCTTCGTGGAGGTGCACAACCATAATGTGCCACCATGCTTATACAGTGGCACAGCTCCATGTTCTGCTCAGGGGCTTGTCATTTTCACCTCAACATTACAGTTGATATAAGAGAGGTGTGAGATCAAATGGGTGTGAGTGATAATGTCATGGGTGTGAGCGGGACATCAGAGAGCAGGGACTTACAAGCAGGGAAGAGTTCTCGGATGAAATTTGCTCATTGGAGAAACATTAGTAGCATGCGGCAGAAGGCGCCTGCGTTCTGCCGCACACTGGGCCTTTAAAGACAAGCCTTCAGGGAATCAAAATGTTACTTAATGGCACTTGGCTGCTCCCTGTTTCACTGCAAACTATTAACGAGACTTTCTCTAGTCAGACAGGTGTGACTACAAACGCACCGGGAGTTGTTGCTCCTACGGCAAAAACCCAAATCAAAATGTTAAGTTGTGCAACTACACAGACCAGATCAGAATGTTCATTTACTTCATTTTACTATGTCAATATTATTTGGTAAAATATTAAAATCCTTTTACCCTAAGTTATTTTTCTAGTTACAGATGAATTAACAAATGCATTTTCCAATTAATCACCACATTAATTAAAACTTAAAAAAAAAAAAAAAAAAAAAAAAAAAAATATGTATATATATATATATATATATATATATATATATATATATATATATATATATATATATATATACATATATATATGTATATATTCTCATCGATATCACTTAGAGCCTAAAGTAAAACTTGTAAATTACTTGCTTCTCATCAACATTTCAAAATAAAGATGACGGTAATCAATCACAAAAGAAGCTAATTCGTGACAAAATGTTTTGGCCAAAGAAATTACTTCAAAAATGAACAATTTGTTGATTATCAAAAGAAGGTTTCATTTATATTGCAGTTGGCCAGTCAGGTGTTTCTTGCCTGTTTTTTTCCTTCCCCAAGCCAATTTCTATCAACAGAATAACGTTAACTCAACTTGTTTTAACCTCTTTAAACTTCTATGACAGTCAAAACAGCACTTTGCCCCAAGACTATCAACACAGTGATGATTTACTTTACTAGCAGTAACAATCTGTGATATGATAATGTGATAAGAGCTCAGCCAGCTAAGAGAGCAGGAAATGAGAATCTATCCCGCCCGAGTGTCAACCCAACCGTAGAGTTACTTTAATTAGCAGAGTTGTGGCTTCAACGTCACATCCGGCACAACGACGTGATGACAGCTGGTTAGGGCGTGGCCTCACAGCAAGAGAAAAGGGGGGGTGTGGCTTCCAGTTTTACAATAACTGCCTTTCCATTGTAGTTTTTCGCTAAATAAAAGCGATATTTCTAAAGTTTCGCCAAAATACAATTGCGATTTGCAGGTGTTTCCATTAAATGGTGTGAAGCGCATAAGCTGTGATTCTCGTAAAATCTTGTCCTGCGAGATCCCACTTTGAGGATGGAGGTGCAAAATTAGGTTTTGCGCAATTCTAGGAGTCATGGAAACACAGCTAATGTCAGCTTTTGCATGAACCCAGACTGATTGAGTCCATTTTCACATTAGGCCCAATTGATTTACACCGCACTCGTCACTGGTCAGCCTTTGCATTGGTGAACTTTGTATATGCACAGCCAACACAGTAGGTGGTGGCATTTCACTTGACCACTGAGCAAAAGAACATATGCATCGAGCTGACAGTGAAAGAGTTTCATTATTGTCTCATTTGACCTTATGCAGTGTGGGAGGAAACGCGGCAGAGGTACGATGCATACACGCAAAAACAAGCGACTCAACTCTGTTTGAAAAAAACAAACAAAACACAGCAGACAGTTTGTCGGTCCACCAACCCACCCGGCAAAGAGACTCAGCATAGCATGTCTACATGCTGGCTCCTGTAACTGTCATCACTCTGGATGTTAAAAGCAGCTTAGAGAGCCACCGGTGTGCTTTAACAAGCTGAGTTCATGTATCAGCAACAGTTTAATTCAAGGCTAATATCAGCAATAACACTCAAAAAAAAAAATCAAAGTCTATTTCTGACCTGGCTGTGTGTGTGTGTGTGTTGGCCAGTGTATGGCTGCATACACCTGTCACCTGTCAGAGTGAAATTGTAACAGGCACAAGTGTCACACTGTGCCATCAGTCAGGACTAAAGCCTTCACTGGCCACTGACACGGCTCGGGCAGAATTGGACAGATCCAATTTTAATCAAGTGGGGTTCGCTTCGTGCCATCGCTGTGACCAAGATGCTACCCTGTGACTGACAGATTCTGTATCAGTCTTTCTGTTTGTGTGTGTGTGTGTGTGTGTGTGTTTAAACGTGGGTATATTTCTGTGTGTCTGTGTGCTCTTCTTTGACTGGGTTTTGACATGTGTCTGAATCTCCCAGGTTTTTTTTCTTTCCAATAAGGTGTTGATTGAACCCTCTCTTCGCCACCGTTTCATCACTGAAGATAACTTCCACCATATAATATGGTGTCAGGGGGCTGCCGATCTGAGCCGCATGGTCGACCCTGATAAGTCCAGTCCAAGTCGCGAGCTCAGTTGCTTCTGGTCACCTCAATCATTCCACAAACTTTCCCGTAATCGTCTCTGTCCTTCACTCGTTTATGATGTACTGAGGGTTGCTAGTGTGACCCCAATTTAACACATATGAGTAGATTTTTAAGCCCCGGTCTGATGTCTCTGTAGCAGCAAAAAAAAAAGAAAGAAAAGGTGGCGCATGCAGTGGGGGTTCTGTGCTGTACACACATTTCACAACAGGATGTGTATTTGTGTGTGTGTATGCTGAAACAAACATGTAGCATGTGTGTATGTGTATGTCTGGCATAAACTTAAGTTTGAGTAGTAACAGATGCAATTATAAAATCATATGACATGTTATCTGACAAGTGACGCTTGTGGAATCACAAGACGGTAAAAACAATATAATACAGCAAGTATAGAATTTCCAAAAGTGAAGTTTACTGCCGAGCTTTTTAACTGTTACTTTTTCTTTTTGCTTACTCCTGTTTTCAAAAAGTGGGTGCTAAAACATACACTGCATCAGTTACAGCAGGAAACTAAAACTGTTGATTTCTGAAAAAAAATTTAAACGCTTAAAAACTGCGTAAGACAGCTTCGCTGCAAATTACACTGTGATGACAACTAAAAATTTGAAAATAAGTATAACATGCGGCCTTCAAGTTGAAGATGGAACCAGTCATTTTCTTTCAAGACTTGGAACACAAAACCTGTCAAAACACATTTACTGTACCGATCGTGATCAGGATTTTAGTCTGTGACTAATCATATTCCTCAACATTTACGGAAAGAAGCATGAGCTGGAAGCCCCTCGGTTGACTTCTCATCACTGCCGATTGTAAGCCAACTAAACTCAAGCGCTTCGACAGTTGCTCCAGCTGCACGCTGTTGCTCAACTGGCTGCTACGCCGAGTCTTTGGTAGGGCTTTGGGCTTCTACGACGGCGAGGACAAACTCGCTAAACATTTGTTAAAATAAATAAATAAATAAATAGATAGATAAATAAATAGAACGGGTGTGTCCGCTAGTGAGCGTCACCTTTACAGTAAGCTTCGGAAGCTACAGCGTTGTATTAATAATCATAATGATCATAATAATAAAACAGCAAACAACGAGAAGAACGAGGCTGGGCAGATAAAAGTCGCCCAAAAAAAACTTCTTGTGGTGTTGTGTACAACAACAATGGCAGAGTCGAGCACACGACCCTGAACCATTCACTTCCTACCACCCCACCAAGAAACAGAAAAGTGTGGTCAACTTTTAACGAGCAACTTACCAGCTCTCTCTCTCTCTCTCTCTCTCTCTCTCCCTCTCACTCCCTTCTCCTCGAGTTGCTCCTCGACTTCTTGCTGTCACAAACTTAAGCTCGGCCGCATCGAAACTCGTCTACAAAGTCGACGGTCCTCTAAACCTCTAAACTTAGGGGCGACTCTCGGTTGCGGCGAACTTCATGAGAGAGGATTCTTAATTTCTTCTTTCCTCTCCTTTTCCTTTCCTTCCTCCTCCTCCTCCTGCCCCCCCTCCCCTCAGCCACGGCAACGACACAAGCCACTTCCGCGAATAAGCGGTGACGTCATGCGGCCGCGGCTCCTGCCTGACTTGTGCGCGGACCTGTGTGTGTGTGTGTGTGTGTGTGTGTACCCGCCTTGCACCTGGCCCATTCAATTGTAGGTTACGCAAAAACAAAACCTCTACACAGCAAGACAAAAGCGCTGCGGCGCAAACAGCTGCGGGCGACAGCGCGGTCGTCTGTGTATCTGTAGGTCAGAACGGACGAGCTCAGGAAATAAGCGTGCGTATTTATTATTTTCCTGTGAAAACGCAGACAGCAGCGTCGACTGCGTGACCTCTATAGCGCCCCTACTACTACTAGTAGTAGTTCCCTCTCTTCTGCGCAGAGCAACATTTTCAACCCACTCTGTGTATTGTGTGGGAAACTGACACACTTCTGACTTGTGCATCATTTATTACCGCCCACACCTTTCATATTCTACACATCGAGATATTTATGTTTTTTTTGTATATGTGCTTTTTATATACTTCACGCTCGTGGTCGCACACTTTAAACAGAAACATCATTTGTACTTTAAATAAACAAAACAAGACAAATAGAAACATTCATGTTTATTTATTTATCTATTTATTTGTTTATTTATGTATTTATTTAGTTGCTAGTAGGTCGTACGACAAACGTGAAAGAAAGGCAGGATAGCATCGTCCTCCACACAAGGCTGCATGCTTAATCCCTGGTCAAAAGGAACACATATACGCATATTCCATCTTTTGAAAGTTTGTGACATTGTGTGAGGTAACACTTTTAAAATAGGGATTTTCACTCAGCTGGTTGGACACTCTGGAGGATGTAGCTTTCAGGTATGAATATAGAACACTTTGCGTTGAGAGCCAATGATTAGTCCAAATGTCAGTATACTGTTTTCCCCTGCAGAATGCAATGGTTTCTCAGTACTTAATATGTTTTGTAAGAAACTGCTGTACTCTGCTCTCACTTACAATAGATGACATATACAAATATACACATTTCATATGTGTATATATACATATATATATATATATATATATATATATATATATATATATATATATATATATATATATATATGTATATATATATATATATATATATATATATATATATATATATATATATATATATATATATATGTATACACACACACACACACACACACACAGTTGAGGCAGATTTGTTGGCTGCATGTCCATAATGCCAATATCTCGCTCCACTATATCCCTAAGACCATGTGAGTACAATGAATTCATTGTTTCAAGTTCAAGGCAGCAGTTTGAGTTTATTATAGCATCATGACATGGCAAATTATCCTACTGGATGTCGCCCTCAGAAGACGGTAGACTGTGGTCTTGACCAGATGGATGAGGTCAGTGACAACGCTAGGTAGGTAGGCTCTGGCGTTTTCAATCATGCAGAGTTTGTGCAAAGGGCCCAGACGTTTGCCACGAAAATATCTGTCGCACCCTTACACCACTGACTATTTAAACAAAGTAGAATGAATCCATGCTTTAAAATTTAAAGCGCTAAATGTTGACCCTATATCATCTGAATGGTGCGGAAGAAACTGTGATTAATTAGAACTTTATCCCAGTCTTTTACTTTTCATTTTTAGTCAATTTGTGCAAATGACAGCTTTATATTGCTGTTCTTAGATGACAGGCGCGGTCACCATTGTAGTCCTCTGCTGCTGTGGCCCTTCTGCTTTAAGATTACATGTTGCGCATCCAACATGTTTTTCTGCATACTTTGGTTGTAATGAGTGGTCATTTGAGTTGTCTGTTGTTCCTTTAGGAACTGACACTCTGGCTATTTTTTCTTCTTGTACCATTTTCTGCAAACTGCATTAGCAGTTTCTGAAACACACCTGGGCCTTGCTTGTAGCTACACTTGTTCCTTATAAAGTTCCTGGTGAACTGAAGGACAAATATAATTTGTTTCTGTATGCTTAAGAAGCCTGGAGCATATTTAATAGTGGATGCCTTCAGACATATGCTTAAAAAACGATGTGTTTTTTTTTTTTGTTTTTTTTTTTAATAAGCAGCATTGTCAGCACGGGCACTGCTTTAAAGTAAACATCAGTAAATACCACAATCTTACCTCAAGTTGATAGGTCAAACCACGTGATAAAAAAAAAAGAAAAAAAGATTAATTCTTCTTACAAAGAACACAGCATACTGACTCCACATCCGCTTACAGCTCATAACAGAAAATGCAGATAAAAAGAGGTTGCATGCATTTTCATACCAGATATACAGTATGTACATTCATTCATTCATTCATTTTCCATACCCACTTAGTCCCGAGCTCAGGGTCATGGGGGTCTGCTGGAGCCTATCCCAGCTGTCATAGGGCGAAGGCAGGGGACAGCCTGGACAAGTCGCCAGTTCATCGCACGGCCACATAGAAACAAACAACCATTCACACTCACATGCACACCTACGGACAATTTAGAGTGTTCAATTGACCTCACATGCATGTTTTTGGACTGTGGGAGGAAGCCGGAGAGAACATACGCAGACAAGGGGAGAACATGCAAACTCCACACAGAAAGGTCCCAGGCTCGGAATCGAACCCTTGACCTTCTTGCTGTGAGGCGGCAGCGCTAACCACTGCGCCAACGTGTCGCCCAGTATGATAACTTGTTAAGACTTCCTCTCGAGTCACAGATAGTTTGTGATGGAGCTGAACACTTTAATGATAAAATACGTTGAATAGGCTAATATTGTTTATCTACAAAAAAAAAAAAAAAAATCCAGAAGAACTCTATAATGCATCATTACAAAAGAGGTGAGAATTCATATAATAAATGAAACAAACAAACATGTAACATTAATAGACTGTCACACTAAAACTAGTTGTACCGCATTGCATATGAACTTACATACGGAGCTTATCCAAAATCTATCACAACTTGACTAATCATAAGTCGATGATTTATATTTGTATCACTGCTATCCAATATTTACCTCATTCACCATGTAGGATTTACTTATTTCACACAAAAACACATCACGGTAAAGTTAAATCACAAGTACACTTAATTACAGTAAAATGTATTGTCGTACATAAAAATAGGCGACCTTACAAATATCGAATCCGCAAAATCCAGTTACACGCCCGCCATCTGTAGGCAGGAAGGGAACTGGTAATGTAGGAATTTAGGTCAACCATCGGTTAATGCGTTCCTCCAGCCAGCAGGGGCGCGCTAGTGCAATAGTCTTCATCTTTGCAGGAGAGAGTGATTCGTGCGGCTAGCATAATGCTAACGAGTGTAGCGTTGCAAGCTGCGACCTCGTTATCATTCGTTTAGGAAATATGTATTGCTTCGCAACCTTTTTTTCAAATTCAGGAACGGAGAGGAGAAGTCTACCAGTCTACTACACGAATGTATTATAAGATTCTTTTAGATTATTATATAGTTCGGGGTCTACCATCGGCAGAAAACCCGCTTCCATATGTTATAAAGACTGCCCGTCGTGATATATATTTTTGAAAGTTGATTGGCTCTGGGTCGCCCTGAGACGTCCCTTCGTGTCTGGGATTGGACAACAAACGACGTGTCTTTTAAAGTGACATTCGGCTGTCATCTGTCGGATACGTAACGAGGACAAATGCAGCTCAGGAGTAAGTTACCCCGAGCTCGATGGCTTATAATCGGACAGTGATTATCATAAATAGTTGTCTTCGTCCCCTTTTGCGACGTAGCCGCTTTAATTGAACAACTCCTGTTCAATTGAAGAGCTCATATCGTAACACTTAACAGACGTGACTGCTAATGCTGTATTGCTGCTAAAGCATCCTCACAAAATGATGTAAAGCCTAAAACGCGTTGCTAAATTCACTGTGGCAAGGACAGGCACACGACGTGTCGGTAATATTTCCTGGGAAACGTACATCTGATGCCTCCGTTTGATGTTAGTTTATCCACGGAAGTGTTTATGACGGCTGAAGACCCCGGCCATGGTTACAGCTTCTCCATTACGTTAGTTTAGTGACTCATTGAAAATGCATGCAATGGGGATTGGAGTAAGGATAATGTAGTTATCCTTTTATACACGGGTTAGTCTTACGGTTGAACAGTCGAATACGTTCAGACCGATGCAACCAAACTTCACAACCTTCAACGATGCCGTCGTTCGCCACGATGACCTTCGAACTTACCTAATACTTTCCACGAAACCTTCGAATCTGAAACTTCGCACGCCCCCACTCACAAGATGCATGCATTTGCACTTTAACGCCCACGATCAGCATTTGTGATTTTAACTTTGAAAATTAATTTCACCTCTCACGTTTTCGCGTTATCCGTTAGTCTTGTGCTCTCTTTTGCATGATATAAATATAGACTGTAGTGTCTAAAGCTTGTTGCTTAGATGTTCAGTCTTCAGGCTCAAATTCCATTGGATTATTTGAAAAATATCACACACCAGGTGCAAAATGAAATGCCTTCCCTTTTGTTTGTATATTAACTTTATTTTGATCGTCAATCGGGAGAAACAACTCAGTGGCATGGAACTTCATAGACAGTACCCAGTTTGAGGAAAAAAACAATTTGAGAGCATATTACAAGTTAAGAAGAGATTGCATTTTGCTTTATTTTTTTGTGCTTCTGAAACAAAGAAAGGGAAAAGGTGCACACAGTACTACCCACAATAATTGTGGAAGTGCTAGACTTCTTTTTTTTCTCTTTCTTTTTAATTTCTATTTTCGTGCACAAGACCTGTCGAAAAGTAAATGTGTGTGGTGTTTTAAAATGTTGCCATTCACCAAAGCTAATGATGATGATAATTTACTGCTGAATCACAAATCGCAACTGAGAGGAAATCAACACGTCAAACACGAGAGCGCTCAATGAAGTGTGCCTTTTCGCCTTCTAGCCCAGCCTCTTCCATGCTGATGCGACCGGTGTTGCGGTTGAGGAGACTGGCAGCTCATCTCTGTGAAGCAACCATGTCCACAAACTATTCTGGCACCAGTCCGCCCTCTCCTGCCAGTGGAGAAGCTCCTACTGCAGCTATTTTAATCATCGGAGATGAGATACTCAAGGTAAATACAAGATTTGATGTACATGCATAAATACATACGGACCTATGAGTATGCTTCTGTTAAACCTGTTGCACTGAATAAATTCAGTAAAAACTCTCGCTTATAAAATGTGTATTTCATTCAAGGACGCCCTAATTTGCCTGTACTCAAAAGTTGTAAAGTCCCATGACGTTTTTTTTTATTTGACGTGACAGCTGTGCTCAGCCTTGCCTCATAAAAATATATACATATATTGACAGAATAATGATTTAAACATGAAGTTTTTGGTCCACTTCAATGCCGCGGCACACCCTCACTGCTCCGGGACCAGTCACTGAAATTTCATCCAGCCAGACCTTGAAGTCATTCTCTTCCCGTTGTCATCTCTCAGGGTCACACCGTGGACACCAACAGCGGCTTTCTGACACGAGCGCTGAGGAAGCTCGGGGTGTCCGTGCAGCGCATAATCGTTATACCCGACAAGCAAGAGGTCATCGCCAAAGAAGTGTCCCTCCTGTCACCTCAGTACACACACCTCATCACTTCGGGGGGCATCGGCCCCACCCACGACGACGTCACCTTCGAGAGCATCGCCATGGCGTTCCAAGAGGAGCTACATGTCCACCCAGAGCTCTCCCGTCTGGTTCAGGAATTCTTCGGGGTGGCGGATGAGAACAGTCCCACGATGAAGCTCGCCATGGTGCCTCGCTCGGCCAAACTCAACTATGGAACGGACCCACAGACTGGAAAACCGCTTCGATATCCACTGGTAAGTCAGTGCAAAAGGCTGTAGGCAAGTAGTCTGCAATTGGCAAATGCCATGCAGCTTGTTTTTATAGCGCTGTAGTGATTGCAACATCAACTTCTTCCCAGACTTTGCAGGAATGCAAAGTCACCTCTTGCACAACATACAACCCATTTGTAAATCACATTAATCATTGATGGAAAACAAGAGCATGATAAAAACACACCTACTGGGTTGCAGTTTATAAATCTTTAATCTGACTTTTTTTACTGTTTTCTGGTGGCACAACCTCACTTCCCTCTACAGTAAGCGAGATTCTGAGATGTGACAGTGACATTTTCTGGTTTAAAGAATAACACAAAGGCGTCCATCTCCTTTTTTCCCCCAGGTCAGTGTGCGCAACGTTTTCGTCTTCCCTGGTATCCCATCTCTCATGGAGAGGGCTTTCTCTGGGCTGGAGCACCTGTTTGCTGGATCAGGGACCACCTTCTACTCCAGAGAGGTAACACCGCCAACTTAGCTGTCACCACATATCCCTTTGTAGGTGCTACAAAGGGACTGGATATTTTCATTCCTGACTGCACTTGAGCTGCCTTGTACAGATTTTTGTTCAGAAACTCAATATTGAGCTTCACAAACCAGTGTATTCATCCCTCTGCTTGCTTTGGTTTGTTGGGTAAATTAAATGCTTCGTTGTACCTTCTGATAGATCAGGCACCCCTGCTGAGCAGAGCAGTCTTTTGCCTGAAGATGTTGTCACTCACCTGGGAGAAGGATCATACCCTCTGTGACATCACAAAGGGGTTGACATTTATAACCGTTCAAGCACTCACTTTTTTTAGGGTTAACTGTTGGCATGCCAGAGACACATATTATTGCGGGAAAACATTGGTGAAGTTTTTGACACGATATGGGGCTTTTAATAATGAATTTGAATAGTTTGAGTCCAACTCTCTGTCACCTTTTGTTTTAGGTGTTTGTGGATGCAGATGAAGCAGAGATCGCCCCCGTGCTGACCAAACTGCAGGCCGGTTGGGGTCGCCGAGTGGCTCTGGGCTCCTACCCGGACTGGCTGAGCAACTATCACAGAGTCAGGCTGGTCCTGGACTCAGACAGCCAGGAAGAGGTGGACAACGCTCGGATTCAGCTGCTCGACGAGCTTCCCAAGGGGAGCGTGGTGCCTTTGGTGACGGACCCGGTGTCCATCGCCACCGCCGAGGTGTACTTGCTGGCCAACAATGGTGAGCAACAGAATCCCGCAGCTCTGCCACAGTGACCTTTGGAAGCACTCTGCTCTGAATCTGCACTTTAATCCAAGCGGTGTTAGCATTTTCCACTGTACACAGCACTATTATGTAACTGCCAGAGCAGAGGAGGAACTATTTTTTTTCCTAGCTAGTAGTTGAGAAAACAACAGAGAGGATGTTGCTTAGCCATTAGAAGCTGCACAATTCATTTCATGTGCTAACAAGCTGTCCATTGCTCGCTACAGGCTTCATTAGTGCCACAGCAACGGCAAACAAAACTGCAAACCTTGTCCTAAATTTGTGATCACGGCCACTTTTGTGCTGCTCATTGGCCTCCTGCTGTATGTCTGATTTTCTCCTGGTGTTTATGAGTATCGGATGAGAGTATCTAGTTTCTCTACAAAAACATGATTTAAAAAAAGCATCAGAACTTTTATTTTAAAGTGTGCAGTTAACAGGTTCATATTGTTTCACACGCAGTAGTGCCAAAGCAGGGATGGTCACTTCCCACTTGGGAGGGTCATTATTAATCTGGAAGAGGTAGTCGTGCCCTTTGTGATGTCACAAGAGGTTGTTTTTCTCTGTTTAAGCACTCACGTGTGTGAAAAGTAAAACAAGAAAAGAAGTGGACAGAGAAGGACAAACCTCTGGACAGGCCAGAAGCACGTATTAGTGTTTGAAAACATTGAAAAGTGGATTTGGGATATTTGGTATCTACTAGTAAATATTAAAACGTTCTGGTCTCCGTGTTGGATATAATGTGCAACTGAAAGGATACGGCAGGGAGACCAATCAGATTATTTTACTCTAAATTCTTTCAGAGTGAGTAATAAGTGTTTAATTCAGGCTCAAGAAGACTGTGGTTTTATTTGATGAGAACAAAATCCTTCACTGTCATTTTGATTTTATTCCAAGGCACACCGCTGGGCGAGCGAGTCAAGTCTGCACTGAAAACCATCGAGGCGGCGCTGGATCAGTATTCGACAGATGCAGTGTGTGTCGGCTTCAACGGGGGTAAAGACTGCACGGCGCTGCTGCATCTCTACTACGCTGCGCTGAAACGGTAACAGGACACAGAGACGGGACGTTTTAATCTGGTGGGGGAAACTGTTGATCAGAGGTTAAAGGAATGAAAGATTGAAAAACAATAAGACTTCTTTTTCAACGTGCTGTGTCACAAAAAAAGGAAGTGACCAAAAAAAAAAGTGTTTTTAAAATAGCCACATTTGTAAACAAGGCCTAGGTTATGTCAACAGCAGAGAGATATCCTGGGCCGAGACATGACCAGCAGGGCTGTTAAGCAGAATTGGACAGGGATGGATGACGACCACGATAAATGGGAACTTATTTTATCTTCTCCTCTCTTCGACCCAGGCGGTATCCAGATAGCAAAGACAAGGTAAAAGCCCTGTACATCCGAATTGTCTCCCCATTCCCAGAAATGGAAAGATTCCTTCAGGACACGATAAAAAGGTGAGAACACCAGGCAGTCTTACCGGGACACAACGCTTCCTCCCAGGCTCCTCAACACTCCGCACACGTTTTCATCCGCGTCGCGTTTCAGGCTCATACGCGGGAACCTTGCATTGATCCACGGTCGACTCGTTATTGGCCCGCCGCAGGTACGACCTGGACCTGTTCTCCGTGGAGGGCAGCATAAGGCAGGCGCTGAGCGACGTGCAAGAGAGGAGGCCGGAGCTGAAGGCCGTGCTGATGGGAACCAGGAGGAGTGACCCCTACTCGCTCACACTCACCCCCATGTGCCCCACCGACCCTGGCTGGCCAGAATACATGAGAGTCAACCCGTTACTGGTAAGACACACCCGCACACACAAACGTACAGGTCAGATTCTCCAAAGCACAAAATCATGCTCCCACTCCAACTAGGAGAAATTGACAAAATAAATATCCAACTTGTGCTGAACAAGCACCTCTTTTTCATCTCAAGAGCTGCTCCCTGATTGCGACATCGTACAAATGGCCGGGCCTCGGCTTCCTCATCGCTAATGTTTTCCTGCTGCAGGAGTTCTTCGACTGCTGATATCAATCTGTTTTCCCTGCTCTGACCTGGCACTCTCCCCTTTGTTGCTCTTGATGTTATTTGCCTCAAGCTTTACAGTGCAAATCCTCAGGGCCGAGAACAACACGACGAACGCTGGATTGTTTATGACGCATGTCAGCGGCCCTGCAGTGTTCCAGCGGCTTTAAACTCGCCGATTAATTATCCCCGATATTTTATCCTTAACGCTACAAACGGTAATGGTTTGGTTTTCCTGCGGGTCTCACCGTCGTACAAGGACTGGTTCAAAAAGCTTTAAACATTATCATCCTCCAAAATCACTGAAATGGCAATCTGTCCAGAACACAAGAATACCCACGCAGCACTCGTCATAATGTCCCAGACACAAGACACTACAGGTCCTTGAGTGATCAGACGTAACTTTAGAAGAAAAAGAAACACGTAGCACAATCGACATTGTCAGCCTGCTGTTTGCAGCCTTCACCGTGTTTTGCACTGACAAAGCACAAAGGAGAAAAAAAAAAAAAATAAGAATGTGGAATGGCAAGATAGTGTTAGTGCTGGGAAGGGAGTGGACTGTAAAGTACACAATTTGCCGGTCTGCTCCTTCTCACTGACACTTCTCTCTCTAGCTGCCATGACCCCTGAATTGCGCACGTCGCAATAAAAGACTGGCAATGGGAACAGCTAAACTTGGAAAAAACTCTCAAACTTGGCTAAAAGGCTGTAACGCTCTCATGAGGTGGTTTTTCCAGACATATCAATACAGAGGGATATCACAAAAGTGTCACGGAAACACTTTTTTTTTCGCATTTGCATGTCAGCGGACCTGACGTACGGGGTCACGTGACCAGTTCACTTCAAGTGAAAATGACGCGTTATGTTTGGACGGAGGAGGCCACAGAATTTTTTTTTTTACAAGTAATCAAAGAGAAAAATATGACAAGCATTCTTGACAGCAAACAACCTCAAAATGCAGATTTATCGCAAAATCTTTTGAACCTCCCTCCTCCTCAAAGTGGGGCCTCACGGGACGAGATTTTACGAGAGTTTTGGTTTATATGCTTCATACCATTCAATGGAAACGAAACACCTGCGAATCGTAATCGTACTTTGTACGAGTTTTATTTTGCGAAAAACTGTCATGGAAACGCACGTTACTGACATGTTTGATGTCTACGGCCGGTGACCTAAAAGGCTTGGACTCAGTCAGGAACAGAGGAAAAAAACAACAAAGAAACAAAACAGGCTCAGAATTGAGCCCAGTGTCGTCGAGTATGCGGCGAACCTTACACAAATGCGCAGGGGATGCACCAAGAAACCGACTGACGCTCTTTCCCTCTGCTCTGCAGGACTGGACGTATCACGACATCTGGTCCTTCCTGAGAACGCTATACGTGCCCTACTGCATTCTCTACGATAAAGGGTAGGCTATGCATTTCTCTTTTTCGTCCCCCCCACCCCCACAACAACATGACAGCCTGACATGCGGGACTCTTTGCCTGAATGGTTCTGTGTCCACCCTCCGCAGATACACGTCCCTGGGCAGCATGGACAACACCTGTCGGAACGCCGCCCTGCAGGTGGTGGACGGCCGAGGGGTGGCGCGCTACAGGCCGGCCTACCTGCTGGAGAACGAGGAAGAGGAGCGGACCTCGCGCGCCTGACCGAAGCCCGCCTCGTTTCTGTGTCACCCGTCACCCCCCTCCTCTCCCTCCGCGGAGAGCAGAGACGTTTTTATCGAGTCTCCGCGTAATTACTCGCCCGGCAGAAGTCTGCTGCGTGGGGAAGGCTTCGAGCGTGCGTGTATGCTATTTGTTTTATACATGTCAGCCTCGTCCTGAAGTAATGGTTTTTCACTGCTGCTGAATAAAACATCAGTCTGTGTCATCTCGCTCCATTGTCTCGGTGCTATTTTTAAGGGGGGGGGGGGGATCTCGCACGCAGATGGCAGCGCGGGCACGGCCGTTTCTGTACGACACCCGATTTTGTCGCACTGGATCCGTTTGTCTGGTCGCCCCGATCCGACGAGATCAATCACCTCCCGAGGAGACGGCATCAATCGAGGTGAATTAGCAGTTAATGCGAAGAGGGTTTTTTTTCCGTCAAGCCGAGGAAATCTCCTTTTTGGAGCACTTGAGTTCTCGCCTCTGGTGCAGACTGGTGAAGGTCAACCGGCAGACTCGTATTGATTACTCTGTCTCGCGCTGAGCACCCATAATTGCAACTCTGTTTAAAGGTCCCATATTATAAGACACTTTTAAATCTTTATTTTTCATCCTAGACTCCCACTCGCTCAGCCTCACTTTATTAATAATCCATGAAGCGCTACAGATTTTCAGAAAACAGCAGAACTCTGTTTGCCAACTCCCCTGCAGAAATGTTTGATCTTGGCTTTCCTGCGGAAAATTGTTCAGTCGGACTGGCAAACTATTTGGAAGAGGTGGGGGAAGGGTGATCCGAGAGGGTGGGATGAGCACTTAGCTGAAGGGGGTATCAGTGAGGGGTTTTGTTCCTGAAAATGTTGGCAAGCAAACGAATAAAGTGGTGGCCTTTCTCATTTGGGGTTCACTGTCAGACCATGGACATGTCTTGTAAGGTTTAAAAGTGAAGTTGATCTGTAGCTTTCATAGCCTGTGATTGGTTGGTGGGGTGTCATGTGCCTTGGGGGAAACGGGGAAATTCTGTTTTTATCTCCAGTAAAACTTCTGCCTAAACGCATCCTGTCTCCATCCTGCTGTTGTTGGTGTCCTATTTCCACCCATCATCTTAATACGGGACCTTTGAAACTCTCAATAGCCGCCAGCCTGTTTGCAGTTCACAGTTTCGGCCTCAAGGGGGCGTTGTTTTGCACATTTTCCCCCCCGTCCTCCACTTAGCGCCGATGATTACAAGAAAATGACCTCTGTTTCGAGACAGGATTGAATCCCGGCTCATCGATCCCCCCCCCACCTCCTACCCACCTCCCCCCCCCCAGCCTGAAGATTAGTCAAACCTGGCGCAGCGACGATCGATAGCGGCCGATCTAATAAAGCGGGTCGCTTACGAGGCCACCGCGGGGCTGCACACACTGTTACACCGGCAATTACCAGCGCCGCGTTCACCGGCCCTCTCCGATACCCGCTCTGCTTATCTTGCTGGCGGGGTGGGGGGCGTCACGGCTGCCTTATTTATTAATAATAACAGCAATAGAAGGGAGGCTCCGTAATCACTGCAGATATATAACGCTGAGTGCACAGGAAGAAAGAAAACAACAACAACAACATCATCATCAACAACAGGACATCGTCTGGAATGGTGTTTGTGTAGGAGACAATTATGTTGTAATCAACTTGCAACGAGTACACAGCAAACTTGGACTTACGCCCCTTGTGTTGTATTGTATTACATCGTGTTGTGAGAAACGATGCACTAATCGGCATGTCCGCGCTGAATCTGTTACGCTATCAAATAGACCCGATTGGACCTTTTTAAGCCAACGTTGAAATGTGAATATTAGTCTCCCCCCTACCCCATCATATATTCCAATGCGGCTTGTTGTTTTGCAGCTAGAGTTACTTACTTTTTGCTGGGCTGAATATTCTTGACTCACCTGTTTTCAAATATTTCTTTTTGGACTCTGGCGAAGCAGCCTTGCGCGATAAATTACCCCAAAATATTCAATAAATCTCCAGGAAAAAACAGGATAATTAATTCTCTTTTGCATACAAAAACTTTTTAGGTTCCTGCGCTAAACTTTTTTTGTAGGCAGCTTCCTGCTAAAAACGGACGCTTCCACTTTCCCCACGTGATAAAAGTAATTCCCTTCGAGTGGAAACAACAACCTGGAGGAGGTATCAGTATCCACTTGGAGATCTCAAAGCTGCAGAAGTGTACAACAGCTGCATGAAAAGTGAAGCAATCAAGGGAAGGAAGGGCTTTTCTCATTTTCTCACTCTGGAGAGCCACGCTGATGTTAGAAAAGGTGAAATTTGAATAATATAGGACCTTTGAGCTAAACTAATGCAAACATTTTCATTAAATACAAAGGAGGTTCTGCTGGAGTTGCAGAAAACTGCAGTGTTTCAAGCACTTTGGTTGTTTGAGGCACACTGAGGCAAGAATGCAGTCAATTCATGATTTGAATTAATCAATATACCCATCCATCCATTTTCAACGCCCATTTCAGTAGTTTACAGTTTCCAATTCACCTCATATGCATGTTTTTGTACTGTGGGAGGAAGCCGGAGAGAAGCCACACAGACACAGGGAGAACATGCAAAGTCCACAGGCCCGGAATCGAACCCGCCACCTTCTTGCTGTGAGGCAGCAGCACTAACCACTGCGCCACTGTCTCCCTAATTAAGATCCAATAATGAATTTAGAAGACTGGCAGTAACAAAAAAAAACATTCACTCCGCTCCCAGGGAAGTCTTGAATTAGTCTTGTGTTGGCTTAAACTGTGTTTGATCACCGACGACAGCAACTTCCATACTCCGACTGCGTTTTGCTGAAAGTAGCGAGGCCAAATCGATGGAGACGTTCGCGTGACGACTTTCTAAAGTTTACTACCTCTGTCCCGATGCGTTTCATTCTCTGCCACCGCTCTCATCTTCACCCTCTTTCAGTTGTCACTCCGCCGCTCTCATCTTCATCCCTCTTGTCTGCCTCTCCTTCACTCGGCGTATCCATCCAACTTATCAGCTGCAGCCATCAAACCGCTTCCTTCCTCGCCGCCTTCCACATGGAAATTCATTTCTTATGAATTTTAAAAGAGACATTTCAGCTTTGACCTGGAAGACTGAATCTGGGAATGGAAAGAGGGAAAAAAAGCACATCCTGGGTGACATCATGGGAGGATATGGATGCTGACTGGGGCTTTGAATGTTTCAGTCTTTGTTAAGACTTCGCTTCTTTTAAGAGGCGCTCGGTTTCAATTCTCCTGAAAAAACTGCAAACAAAACACCTGCAGAATTCAGATTTGGCAGCTTTTAAGCAGTTTTGAGACAAAGCGGAGCGAACGGGAATAAATAAAAGAGGCAATGTTTTGTCCTTCGGTGGCTGTTAAACCTTAATTGGTTCTCCAAAGGCAGATTCTCAGGTTGGCTGGAGGAGGTTTGATGACTGCAGCCACTTAAGGTGATGTGAGGATAGGAGCGGTCGGGGCTGATGGGAGTTTTCTCCTCTGCATTAGGTCCAACTATACTTCCTGCTCCGCTGATAAATTCAAGTGTGGCTTCATAATTCTCCCCATAGTGCAGCAGCACTCCACAACCTCAGCGCTGCGTGTGTGTGTGTGTGTGTGCGTGTGTGCGTGCGTGTGTGTGCGTGCGTGCCCGTGGATTCTCAGCATGACTCGAGATCACTTGGTGAGACTTTTTTTTTTTTTTTTTTTTGCACAAAAACAGGCGACGGGCTTTGATATCGGAGTGAACCATCCATTTCAGACGCCGGCCCATCCCGACGGCAGAGGGGAAAATGCTTTTCTCTCAAGGAATATGCTCCCTAATCCATTTCCACAGCAGCTGCCGCGACGCAAAATGGGCCTTGAAGCAGCGTGAGACGGCAATTCAGCCGATGTCCCGGGAGGGGATGCTTAACACAGGGGGGATGAATGGCGGGAGCGCCGTTGTCAGCAGAGCATCGGGTAGAGGAGGTAGACCTTTGAGTTGATGCAAATTGCCAAGCCATCTGCATGTAAAGCCAATCGGCCAGACCATGGGAAATGGGATGTTCGCTATCAAAGTGTCGCACATCAGAAGTGGATGAAAGTGAGACAGAGAGGAAGGATGGAGGGGGGGGGAAGGAGGAGTAGGAGGAGGAAGTGTGACTGACTAAAGTCGTCTGCGTCTGGTTCCGGCTCCTCTAAATAAAAAGCTGCTCAAATAACTCGGGGAGTTTTTGTCACAGCGTGCAGTCGCCAGTGGCCGTGCGGCTACGCTGGATGTGTTCAGGAATGAATTTCATGATTTCAAAAAGTGCCCGGGTTCAAACGGCCAGCATGTTGGCTGAGGAGGAATAAAACAAAACGGCATCCAGTCGACTGTTTGTGTGAAATTTCAAAAACATTCACGTGGCCAAACTCTGCCGTCGCTCCAATTTTCTCAGTGAGTGTCGGAGGTCTGGGGAAATGATGTTCTCCTGTTTGCACTGGTCCCGGCTGCTCTCCTTGAAAATGTTAGATTCAGAGCAGGGCGGCGAAGAGGCGGCACCAGTTTTCGTCTATCGCTCCCTCATTATACGTATTCATCGCAGCTTTTGTGCGATTCACTGGAAGGGAGAGTCCGCACCAGTAATTACCCGACCTGATGGGCAATCTGTCTGTGGTGAAACATCAGGAATGGGTTTGGTAAGTGGTAAGTGTTATTGTCTTTCATTTATATAGAATGAACAAGTAAAAAAAAAAAAGAAATCTGAAGATTTGTTCCGTCTGTTGCGATTCATTTGTGACATTTTCACACAATAGAGAGATTTCTTCTGATATGTTTTCTGTTGAGGATATATTACCAAATTCTGTTAAACTCGGCAGTCCTCGACTCGGTCCTTCCTTTGACAACACACACATGGGCTTCCACACAGAGAACTTCAGCAGAAGTAAAGTGCAGCAACTATTGACCAACTGTGAGGGGGAACTGAAAAAAAGGCTCTTAAATGAATCGCCGGAACAAACGAATGGAGTGAAACAGGGATATTCTTCTTTTTCGGAGCATTTACGTAGCGGCTCTGCTTGTTATAAAACCCACTTTGCAGATTTAACAGCTTAACTTTTTTACTCTCCACTGCATGAAGGGTCAGATATCCCCTCTGGGAAATATACTGTATCTGACAATGAAGCGTAGACGCAATACGTGCAAGAGATTTCAAGTAACGTTCCGGAGACCTCGGTCCTCGGGTGGGATGTGGTTGAAAGCATTTTTGGCGGGATAAAAGAGCCGCATGCGCACGGGCACACATTATAAGTAAACAATCATAGCCAAAGACCTGTGGCAGAGGTCACACTCAGTGAGAGCAAACGTGTTTCTACTTCAGTGCTGCCCGGCACTGCCAGAAGGTGCAATCTCGGAGAACTTATTGTGCAGAAAGCTGAAGGACGTGTGCAGTTCCCGGCCGCCATTCGTTTCGCGAGGTGAGAAGATCAACTGAACTTTATCATCAATAAAGTTTAAAACTCCACGCCAGGGAAAACAGATGTAAAAAAAAAAAAAAAAAAAAAAAAGCAATAAAGTTTCCTTAACTCAAAAAAATTAGGAAAAAAAAGCTACATAGTAAAGGGACGAAGTTTGACGCAAGTAATAAGCAGAGGTAGCTACGCTTTTAAGATCTGGCTACATTTTTATCTCTTTTTATGGGTGAAACTAATGAAAGGCTTTGAAGGACACACTGCCCGCAGGAAGCCAGAGTGGCCCTCAATCACGTCACTGTCTGGGAAGATATGATATACCTCTCTTTTATTCAATAAATGCTGTGACCTGAATGAGACGCAACCCAAGGAATGCGCCCTAAATGTTGAAACGCTTCTCTTTATTCTCAAGGTCTGCGCTGTCTCGAGGCGTTCCACCACCCTCAGACAGGGAAGGAGGAAGGTTTAGCAGGGCGCCGACACACCGAGGGGACACGTGCAGCCCTGGAACGACCACGTCCGGCCTGAATAAAAGAAGATCGATTTAAAAAAAAGTCATAGCTGAGGGTGGGGCAGATTTTGGTAAAGTTCTAGAGAGGGAAAAAAAAAAACAGACTTTGTTAAAGACCCTGAGCAGCAGAAACACCGCTGGCAGGAAGGCGGCTGCAGTCGGCGAAGGACGTGAAGTGAAAACAACAACAACAACACGCGTTCACCGGAACAGAGCGGATTTGTGAGGGCCCCAAATTTTTCAGTTGAAGCTCAGAGGTGGATGTTCCACTGCTGTGGTCCCCAATCAGGAATCAACACCTAGCGCCAGATTTGTTTGAATCACACCTCCAAGCTCATCTTCAGAAATCCCGTCTCTTCCACCAACCAGCCCTGCTGGCCTCACATACTGCTGGCTGGTCTCTTGTGATCGCTTTAATTTGTTTTCTCCAATCTGCTGCATTGCCGTTACTCCGAGCTCGTTCCGTTGTTACCGACCTGACTCCACATTTCCTACCAACCTGAGCAAGTGTCTCACAGCAGTTCACAGGAGAACGGTTGGTCACAGCGTTGATGAGAAGTTGGGGAAAAGGCGACTGTCGAGAGGTTGAGGGGAAACGTGCGAACGGAAAAGAAGAAATAGTTCTGGAATTATAGGAATGCTTCAATGTAAAGAGCAAAACAGATTTACGCCGCGTTGGTGCAACGTTGAATTCTGCAGTGTGGTGTGGAGGAAAAATGTGTTGTTCACATTTTCAGAGCTAAGCTAACGACGACTAACTGTCAAAATCACTTCATTGAATACACTAGTGTTGTAGTCAAGACTGCACCAACCGAGACCAAGACATTATGAAGACCAGAGAGTATCGAGATTGAGACCAGACCAAGACCTTATATATCAAAGAACAATAACAACAAAACAGCAAAAAGAGACCAGTATCTTTTTTTAAATTCAGGTTTGCTTCTAAATTGAACAGCAACTATTTTCAGCAAGGTATCTTTAAATTATTTTCTTGGACATTTTGCTGCTTTGCCAACTATTTTGAACCATTTTCAAAAAACAACTGCTTCGTAAAATTAAAAAAATAAAAGAACTAGGAATCAGGAGGCAGGGTGTCACTCTGGGTGTCACAAACTGAGTATAAAACAGCAGCAGCTGGATTATTTTCCGTGTCATTGTAGTGTTGGCTGAGTCTCGACTGGTCTTGATCAAAAAGCCAGAGTCCACCCGGTCCGAGACCAAGACAAGACCCAGTCAAAATGCCCCAGAGTCCGAGACCGTTCCAAAGTGGTCTTGAGACTAAGCAAGACCAATCTCGAGTACTATACAACACTTGAATACACTATTATCATGTCATGGTTTTACAGCAGGAATTTCTCTCCCCATCTGCTTGATGAATATTCAGGACTCTGTTCAGTTACCACTTAGCAGAGAAACCCAATCGAACAGTGGCCCTTTTTTTTTCTTTTTAGATTTTTTTTTTGTTGACTTTTCTTGAGGCTCTTGCAAATATTTTTCTGGGACACTTGCAAATGTTAACTTGCACACCAGTCTTTGTGACAATAGGACTCTAAAAGATGAAAACAAGCACAATGGCGCGTCCTATTCATAGCCTTCTCAGCCTTTAGCGCTCAGTACGTGAGATCAATATGGCAAATCTGGGCCTTAAATTCAGCGACGCTTTAATTACACAGAGGCCAGTCTGCGGCAACAAACCATTGCTGAACTGAAATTTGATAGTTTAATTACAACATGATGGAAAGCGAAAAGCTTAAAGAACAGATTTCTTTTTGTTTGTTTTCGCTCAAGACAGATCGTTAAAAACAAAATTGGCCGAGAAATTATTTACGATCAGAGTTGCCTCTGTGGCAACCTCGCCGTGGGATTATTTGAACTCCTAAACTTCTATATTATGGTAGCGTGTCTCCATAATTACAAGGTTTTATTCTGGAAGGGGGATTTCAGCTCCAGCTTTAGCATATCCTCAGACTTGTAAAACACATCAACGCCTCAGAAAATATCAGAATTTTCCGCTAGGATCGTTCATGCATTTCTTGTCTGGAATCAAAGCTGCAACACAATCTGCAAAGAAGAAAAAAAAAATTGCACAATATCTCACTCAATTACATGGAAGCTTTGGTATGTGCGGGAATAAACAGCCATACAATTTTCGTATGGGTAAAAAAAGAAAAAAAAAAGGACAAACTCTCGTTTTTACGGCCTCTGCTTTTAAAGTTCCCTTTAAACGCCGTCCTGAAAGAATCCGCTGCTTTTTTGGTGGACTCTTTTTTTTCCCCGCTCCGTTTCTCAGGCGGGAACTGAATGAAAAACACGGGATTTTTTCTTTTTTTTTTTTTTTGGAAATGTTCTACCCGAAGGACAAAATCAAAGGGTCGTTGATTCGCAGTGACAAACATGTCATCATAGGAGATCATAAAGCATGAAATGGCAGCATTAGCTCTATTATCCAAGAAATTGGCTTTCTGGCTTCACAGGACACCAAACAGCACCGTCCGCCTGATGGAAATGCATTAGCGGCTCGTCCACATGTAGGCGACACGCTCCTTCTCTATCATTTACACCTCCGCGTTCGGCCTCACTTGTGCCTGTACTGTGATTTCTTAAAGGTTGAGGGATTAGCAATAATACCTTGGGGTCTATAAATACCATCTACTGGGCTATCGGAGTCTTATCATTGTTCGGCTGCCCGCAGATAAAAACTGGGCTCAATACTCCATGAGGTTCATCACATTACAGTGGCCTCTTACACCGCAAGGTCATTTCAAGTCCCCGGTGTGTCTTTATCTGCAAACTCCTGTGTATTACACTAGATGTGTGCGTCCAAGGGTGTGTGTGAGAGAGTATATGTGTGTGTGTGTGCCCCACAGAGCCCTGCGGTTACGCAAAAACATCGATTCAAAACAAAAATAAAATGACGGCCGACTCAAAGGGTTTAAATGCAATCATATTTATTTTGTGTTGCCGTAAAAACAGGCTCAGATTGCAGTGGGCTCTTCACAGAAGAAGCTACATGCTTCACTAAAATGTGAAAACGGAGAATGTTACACACACAAATATAAAAAAATGTAAAAATCAATTCAAAATCTAAAATCAATACCTAATTTACATGATTGCAAAATTCTACATCACTACGGTTATTTTAAAAAATATATTCGAAAATCTTTTAGGAAATAAACTTACTTGGGGAAACAAATTCTCTGATTGGCCGGATTTAGAGTAGGAGGAAAAAAATATTTTTAGATTTAACAGGTGATTTTTAGAGCTCTAACCGTTAAAGTATTGCGGTAAAATAATTACGTTTTCCTTAAATAATTTTATTTTTAATAGTAAAAATATTATTTCTAATTTCACAAACAAAGAAAATTAAATTACTTGCTTTAAACAAAGACTTTTTTTTTCTCAATCGCGACTGTCAGTTAAGTGCTTAAAAAATTGTATCAATTAGAAATAATTAAATTTAATAAATTTGAACATAAATGTTTTTGCTAAAATGAAAGTAAAATGTTGCCAAATTCTGTCTTAGAAAAAAATACAGAGGTAAGAAAGGAAATTGATAATGAAATAAAAAGATTTTAAGCAGAAAAAAAGGAAAAATCGGAGCTTATCAGAATTTTACACTTGTGTCCTGATCGGTTACGACCCAGCTGTTTAATTATGTAGTTAATATAGTTTATGTTGCACAATATATTAACTGTAAAAATAAAACCTAAAATGAAAAGATGCATAAAAATGAATAAAAAAAAAAGCGCTAAAGAACAAAACTTGTGTGCATATCTGCATATCACGTTGGTCAACGGGAGGTCGACCAATCAGCCTCCTCAGTGGGTCTGCAGCGTTGCTCAGTGGAGCGCGACGAGCTAATGCCCCGCGTTTACCCATGAAGCCCTCTGTTGTGTGATTGACTGCGAGGCAGCTGGAGGGGACGGAGGCAGAACAACAGCAGGGGGTCCAATCAGAGAGGACAAACTCTGCTGCAGGTCCCTTCATTACCGTCCCGCAGCACCGACAGAAAAACACAAACCCAGTGTCCACTCTGAGGGTTCACGGCCAGCCCAGTCCAACTCCAGTTAAACCAGTTCAATCCCAGTAGGGGGCGCAGCAGACCTGCTCGGCTATTCCAGAATATGCCCAGCTTCCAAGAGAAAAAAAAAAGAAAACGACCAAATCTAATACACATTTCTAAAGTTTGACACAATAATTTTCTTCGCAGGTCACCGTCCAACAGTGATGTGAGCCCTGCTGGGAGACGGGATGAACTCAGGCGGCCTCCTGATTACCTGGTGGCTGCTTACTGGGAATAGCACCCTTGTGATTGGATGGCAATACGAAGCAGGGGTCAAAAAATAAGATGGGAGGTGTGACAGCCGTGGCAGACTGACTGGTTGTTCTCCTGTGCTGAGTCTTGAGGCTGGAAGTGCATGTCGCTGCTGCTGCTGCTGCTACTTACATAACAGGTGTGAGTGGAAAATAACAAGAAATGAATCACTGTGATTCGGCGAATCAGTCCCTGAGTCACTCTGGTCCTGTTGTCAAGAAGATACCTTGTGTGGGTTTTTTTTTTTTCCCTGTCCGTCTATGTGATACGAGTCTTTTGCAATAGCTTAGCGGTGTAGCTTTGTGTCGTGCTGTTATTCACAGTCTGAGCGTAGATTGATTGTGCCGCGTGCGTCCAAGCCTCATCTCCTGATCGTGCCAGCAAAAAAAAGAGGTTGGAGGTCAGCTTGGCTGAGCTGAGCTGGGCTGGGCTGGGCTGGGCTGGGAGCGTCATGTAGCCTGCAGGAGGAGCAGAAGGAGGAGGAGGAGGAGGAGGTGGAGAGGAGGCCCGGCTGTCTGCAGCGAGCCGGCCCCGCTCCGAGACTTCGTCCCTGCAAGTGGAGAGGAGACACTAGCGTGAGAGTGAACTAGATCACTGGGATCTGAGACCAGGGCTGGGCAAACTTTTAGACTGGTGGGGACACAATGGGTTCTAGAATTTGCCAGAGGGGGCTGGAGCAGCAGCAGGTGGATGGATGGAGAGTTTTGGTGACCCACGCTCGTAGGAGGAAAAATATATCATGGGATATGTTTTGAAAACGCGATTTAATGTCAATTGAAAATGAACAAAGGAGTTACAACAACACCTGCGTGTCTGCAGCTCCACGGTGTTTAACGCTTTACTGAAATGCCTCTTAAAACACTGGAAAAATGGATGAAACTCAGCTATTTTATGACTTACTAACTATCAGTATCACTTCTTCAAGTTCAGTGGACCGGATTGAAAATCTTAACGGGCCACATATGGCTCCCGTGCCATCTGGTTTAGTCCTAGACTATGAGGAAGTCCAACAGTCGTATTGCGCATCACAACTTTGTGGAAAGTCCCAACTTCTTTTTCTCTCTTTCTATAAACAATGTTTCAGAACACCGTGGGATGTTTTCCGAGAGATATCGGGAAATCCAGGTTTTGTTGCAGTAAGATGTAACGGGTGAGTCACGACTTCAGCTGAAGAGAAACACGTTTTCATATCAAGTATATTGCAGTGCAACAGACCTTAGGTCATTATTGCGAAACGGTGTTGCAGAAATTCACAACATTGATCACTTGTCGTACAGCTGCCGACACAATGGCATGTTTGTGTGGCTACAATCCTCTCATGCACACAGACGGGGAAGGAAACAGACAAACAGAACAGCCTCGCCGCACTCTTCATTTGCTCTCATACAGTTGCCACTTACCCTGGATCTGTTTTGAGCCCTCTGACGCTGTTATGGGGGAGAGAAGAGAGAGAGAGAGAGAGAGAGAGAGAGAGAGAGAGAGAGAGAGGGAGAGAGTGAGGATCAGAAAAAGTTGACGGCAAGTTGCTGATTGCACACTTTTCCCCACATTCAGCTTCCTCCGCTGCTTTGTGGAACAAAGGAAGCAAGAAACAGACAAATGACCGGGGGACGCATTTACCATTAGTCAAAGCCTAACGCCGTGAAAAATGAGCACTGACTGCCTGCGCAACCCCAAATCTGTCCCCTATGCAAATTCCCTTAAAGGTCGGCCAGAAAAAAATAGAAAAAGAGAGCTTGGGAAGCACGGCAACAGGAAAAGATAGTGTTATGGAAATTAGAAGGAGTGAGAATGATGGAGATTATACAGAGGAGGGATACAGGAAATGAAAAAGAGGGGACAGGGTTCGGGGTGCGTGTGTGTGTGTGTGTGTGTGTAGGAAGGAGGGGGGTGGGGGGGGCGGCACGAGAAAATTCAAAATGACAGGGCGAAACCACGGAGTGGACAGAAGATGAAAGGAGGAGCGGCGGAGAGCCGAGTGAGAAAGTACGGTTGGAAAGATTGAAACAAGGTCAGACAGACAGAAAAAGAGAAGCAGAGAAAGAGTCTGGAAACCCGGGGGAGGAGGAGGAGGAGGAGGAGGAGGGTGTTTGTGTCTGGGCGTCACTTTCTCAGCAGGGGGCAGGGCGGGGGGGCTAAAAGGGAAATAATGGAGGGAAGGGCGGATGGACGGACGGACAGATGGATGGAGGGATGTCGTGGATGGGGGGGGGGGGTTGGGACGGAAACAAGCGAAAGGTAACGAGAGGAGAAGAATAAAGAAGGGGAGGTTTTAGAAAATCCCTGAGAGAGAGAGAGAGAGAGAGACAGAGGGACAGAGAGAGAGAGAGAGAGGAAGGCGAGGCTGCAGCCGTTATTAAATCGATCCCGGGCCTTTAGCCCACCTCTGACACTGCACGACAACACACACACACACACACACACACACACACACACACACACACACACACACACACACACACACACACACACACACACACACACACACACACACACACACAGAAGCAGCAGAAGGCAGCGTGTATTGATGTCTCCAGGAAAACCACAGCCCACAGTGAGACGCTGCAAGATGGGAACCAGGAACTAGACACCACCGAGTCGCGCATTCCTTTAAATAATCTGAGCCGAGCGCCGAGAATTATTAGCATTATTTGTTTTTTTGTTTTTGTTTTTTCCAGGTGGAGTCTGCGGGAGCGGAACGCGTGGCGCCGCCAGACATGAGCCCCTAAATGACTCGCAGGTTCGGCACAACTCACAGCCGTCCAGGGCTTAACGAAGCATCAAATAGCGCGCTGGGGTTCCGGGCCGCTCGCCCAGCTCCCGGTTCCCTTCACAGAGCGCAGGTGGCTGCGAGTGGACCAGGCCAGGCACGGCAGAAAAATTCACCGAAAAAAAAAAATAAGGTCCTCGCGTAGTGAGGAAGATTTCATAGGAAAATGTAGGGGCGAAAAAATAATGAATAAATAAAAATTAGCCGCGAATCGAAGAAAAAATTTGTTGCGGTAAAACAAAGGCATGAAAAAGGAAATTGACGTTTTAAGAAAATCTAATAATTCAATAATTTAATTTATATAATTTGGAAATTTTCGGTGAGATGGAAATCAAACGGCGCAAAAAACAGTTTGCTCAACATTTTCTGTGTGCATTCTGAGTGTGTGTGTGTGTGAGTGCGACGCCGCGCCACTGTTTCCCACCCGAAAACCCAAAAGACGTTAAATGCCTGGTGTTTACCCAGCTGTGTGTGACACGTGTGTTGTGACCTGCCCGTAATCACATCATTTGCGGGGAGAAGAAAAAAAAAAAAAAAAAAGAGCCAGAAGAAATCGGACGTTTTTTCGCCCGCCGCTTCGTGTCAAAGTCATAATTTCGGTGCAGCTGAGCTTCGCCACAAAATGGCGTCGACGCCTCGGCGGCGAGGCTGCCAGGGAGCCGGCGAGCCTCGCTGCGCTGCACTGCAGTGCGCACGCACGCACGCTCGCACGCATGTGCACGTGCATGCGCCTCTAGTCTAGTCTAGTCTAGTCTAGTCGGCAGAACGCCCCCCCCCCCTCACCCCCGCTGCAGAGACAGACCCCCCCCCCCCCCACCCCCTCCCCCACCACCTCCTCCTCCTCTCGGCCGCCATTTTAACACATACATGTGCGAGCTAATGCTAACCAACTGCCAGCGCAAGAATTTCACGACGACGACGACAGCAAAACATACACAAAAGGAAACGGTGGCAAAAAAAGTGCGTGCGTGTTGGCCGCACATTGTCCAGGAGTCCGAACGGTTGACGCGTGTGTGTGTGTGTGTGTGTGTGTGTGTGTGTGTGTGTGTGTGTGTGGGGTGAAAAACCTCGGACAAAGCGGCCACGATTTTTTTGTCCTTGTGAGGAGGCGAGTTCAGAAGGTACAAAAGTGCTTCAGTCAGAGCGGAAGGAGGGGACGGAGGGGGTGGAGGTGAGGGAGGTGGAGGATGGGGGGTGTGGGGGGAGGGGGGGGTGATGCCAAAAATGTCGGAAAAAGAGAGAGAGAGACAGAGAGAGAGAGAGAAAGGGGTGGAAAATGGTGAAGTTGTGCAAAGCTGGAAATGAACGCGGCCGACTGGTCTCAGCAGGAGGGAGGGGGGGGGGGAGGACGGGGAAAAGTAAAAAAAAAAAAAAAAAAAAACGCAGAGAAAATGAGGGGAGAAAGGAGGGAATCAATTAGGGAGGGAAGTCGGCCCATAATGGCTGCTCACAGTGGGACGGCGGCGGCGGTGGTGGTGAAGAGGGAAGACGGAAGAAGGAACGTGATAACGGGAAGAGGACACGCAAACAGCGGCGGAGAGAAAAAAAGGAGGCACAGACGAACAGACGGATGGAGAGAGAGGTGAGGGAGGGCAGGCAAGAGAGCGCTTGGAATATTCAGTGGAGGGGCTGCGGGGCCGAGATGTCACATGGCGCCGAGTTTGCCGACGCCGATTCGGAGCCTTGTTTTCTGACGCAACGCAGGCTCAAGCAGCCAGCACCTTTCAGCCCGGCCTCGCTTCTTTTTCCCCCAGCGCCACTCATGACAAGCTGTGACATCACCGCGCGCGCAAAAAAGAAAGAAAGAAAAGAACGAGAGAGAAACACGAAGCCAAATCGGGGGGGGAATACAAAAAAAACATGAAGCTGAATCAGAAGCCGGCGCTGCCTGGTTATCACACGGCTCCGGGTTTGTTTGCTAGCTGCCAACGAGCAGAGATCAGGTGGGAAAGCTGAACTGCAAGATTAAAGGACCAACGACCTGCTACCTGCTGCCTCCCGCAGTCAAGAGGAGCAAACAGATTTGGTTAGCGACTATAGATGCCTATCGGTGCCAGAGGTGATGTCACCTCATGTGCTGCTTCCGCCACTGAACCCTTTCAAAAGTCATTCAGGAAAAAGTGAAATCATTTTGTCCTCCACAAAAAGAGAAAAAGCCCTCACGGTTCAACTTTTAAAACATAAAAATGCAGTGGAGTCCCGACGAAATGAGCAAATCTCTCGGCCGTCAACGAGGACGGCGGCCGACTGGGACCCCGAATTGTGACTAAAATCCAGCTGGAACCCGACTGAAAACACTTTGGGGGGGGGGGGGGGTTGGCAAGATGGATGAGAAGGATTTCAGAAGTGAGATGGGAGCCGTCCAGCTGCTGGGCAAGGTCACCTGCCTGCCTGCCTGCCTGCCTGCCTGCCTGCCTGCGGATGAACACACTCCTTCACACACTAGCCGCGTTTCCATTACGCTAAGAATTGTGCAAAACCCAAACATCGCAATAAAAAGCTGGTCATGGAAACACCTAAAGTTTGAAAAGCCTCTCTGATATGGCTAGAAGGCTTTGGCGCTCTCATGAGGTGGCTTTTTCAGACGTGCTGATATAGAGGTTTATCGCAAAAGTGTCATGGAAACACTTTCTTTTTTGGCATTTACATGTCAGCGGACGTGACGTACTGGGTCACGTGACCAGTTCCCTTCAAGCGAAAATGGTGCGTTATGTTTAGACGGAGGAGGAGACGGAATTTTTTTTTTTTTTTTTACAAGTAAATAAAGAGAAAAATAGAACAACCATTCTTGACAGCATCAAAATGCAGATTCATATAAGGAATTATTTCCCTTCATTCTCCTCACCGTGGGGTCTGGCGGGACGAGATTTTAGGAGTATTACGGCTTATGGCCTTCACACCATTTAATGGAACCACCTGAAAATCACAATTGTACTTTGTCGAAATTTTTAGAAATATCGCTTTTATTTTGCGAAAAAGGTGTAAAGGAAACGCTGCTACAGACTGGGAGAACCGTGTGTGCGCGCGTGTGCGTGCGTGCGTGTGCGTGCGTGCCTGTGTGTCTCGCTGACCTTGGAGCAATGACAGCGTACCTGACGGAGCCCCTCACCACCACCGACCTGCCCTCCAGGCCAGTGTGAGCCAGGTGTGTGCTTTGTGAGTGTGTGTGCGTGTGCGTGTGTGTGTGTGCAGTGCGCGCGCTGATAATTAATTTCCAGAGCCACAAAAGGGGGGAAGCTCCACGTGGAACTAAACCTTTTAATCACACTGGCTTCTTTCTGGGCAAAGAAAAGGCGGAAGCTGGCTGGAAAGAGGTGAAAAAAGATTTTTTTTTTTTTTTTTTTGAAGTTTAGATAAGAGACGTACCTGGAGGACAGGCAGCTGCCATCGACCAGGAGACACACACACACACACACACACACACACACACACACACACACACACACACACACACACACACACACACACACACACACACACACACACACACACACACTCTTGCTGCCACGCTAGCTGTCAGATAAAAGGCGAGCTGGGCCGGAGGAGGAAGCGGAGAGTGTGTGAGGCGTCACCGCGGGTGAGCAACATATCAACAACTGGGGTAAAGAGACACTAATGGACAGTCAAAAAGTGTGAGAGGGAAGAGTGTGAGACCCTCCGACTCTCCTTCAACACCCCCCCCCCCCCCCCACCGACCCCCCCACCCCCATCCATCACTTCCCCCTCTCACACTGGAGGAGGAGGAGGAGGAGGAGCGAAGGTGCGAGGGCGGTGGTGGTGGAGTCGCACGAGGGGGCGGAGTCAAGCCTGGGCGGGGGGGGGAGAGGAAACGCAAGAGAGTGCCGCGGACAGTGGTGAGATTAGTTTTGCTCCAGTAGTGAAAGATCATAAAAAATGAGGAAGGGAGGAGAGCGGCGAGGAGACAGGGAGAAGGGGAGGATTAGTGCCACTTCAGGAGCGATAGGAGGACTAGAAAAGAAGGGAGCGGGAGGCGGCAGGGACGGAAGACAAAGAGAGGGAGATCCCGAAATTTAGTTCAGGATTAGTTTTGCTTAAATAACAGAGGAGGGAAAAAAAGGGAGAGAAAAAAAATAAGAAGCGAGAAGAAGAAGGAGAAGGAGAAGAAGAAGCGGTGGCTGTTTGAAGTCAGCGAATCTTTGTAGATAAAAGTCCCTCTTAGTTAAATGAATGGGCTTTAACAGTAAAATCAAGTGTGTGTGTGTGTGTGTGTGTGTGTGTGTGTGTGTGTGTGTGGAAGGGCTGAGTGTCTGCACACTCCAGGTGCTGTCTTAAAAATCCTGATTGTTTCTGGCTCGCCGAGGCAGATCGGGGGAATTCCGTCGGAAGGTCAAGACAACATTAGCATTTTGCCGTCTAATTAGCGACAGCCGTGTAATTAACATATTCAAGGAAGCCGTCAGCCTTCACTCTGGTAATAACGCTGCAAATTACTCAGCGTCTCGCCGCCAGAACAGAGATGGCATTTAAGAATTCACTTGAGAACCGGGCGGCGGCGGCGGCGGCTGTGGCAGCGGCGGCGGCTGTGGCAGCAGCGGCGGCGGCTGCTTCACTTGTTTCACTGCTTTGATTTTTTTCCTTCCTTTCTTTTCTTTCTTTTTTTTTTTTTTTAACTCCCTCGCTTCGTTAATTTTACGCCGACTGATTTGTCGGTTGCGAGCGTTTTCCTCGTGCAGAAAAGTGTGCATTAGTTCAGGCCGGGGCTGCAGGCCCTCCCCTCCCCTCCCCCACCCTGCAGATAGAACCAGGATGGGAACTGGGACAGACGTCTCAGACACGCATATGAGGGCATGCACGTGCACGAGCACGAGCACACACAAGCAAGTGGCCGCGGACCGCCCGCCAGCCTTGCGCGCACACGCGCACGCACACGCACACGCACACACACACACAGACGCACATATTCTGACAAGTGCGCAGCCATTCCCACAGTGAGCGGGCAGCATTCCCAACCGGAATGGGCAGCTCACTGGACTGGAAGACTAACATTACTCCAGGCGCACTCTGGATTAGATCAACGCTGGGAATTTTACACTAGGATGGAGAGATGGAGAGTGAGAGAGGGAGGAGGTAGCAAATGAAAGAGTGCAGAGGAGGAGAAGGAGGAGGAGCCAAAGCCCCTCGCAAGTTCCACGACGGAGCAGCAGCGTGGGTTTGTTTTTGTTGCGGTGATAAAAAAAATAAAATAAAATAAAATAAACTGTGAAAAAGAAAGTTGTTCAGTCACTCAGCCTCGACATTTAAATAGAGTCCCGATGTCGCTAAGAAGCGAGACAGGGACAGGGGGGGGGGGACTTTTTCTTTTTTTTTGTTGCAGTAAACATGAAAGGTGCAGCAGACGAATGGAGGGCGTGAACTCACTGGACTCGCAGCACACGGTGACACGCAGCTTCATGCATGGCAGAGGAGGACCTTCATCCGTGGGCAGAGCTGAGGAGAGGACGACAGAGACGGAGACTCAGTCACAGCTGGTGTTGCCAACTTTCATTCAGAAAAACAGGGGAGGCCTCCCTCCCGCAGTGCTCGCGGCCATGACCATCACAGGCCAGTGGCTCGCCAGCAGAGGTCAAGCACAACTTAAAATAGGGGTTTCAAACAAGTGTGCGGTTCACATAGTTTGCAGTGCTTTATTATCAGTAGACATGAGAAACGAGCTGGCTGTTTACATTGCATTGAAATATTTTTACACAAAGTGCGGGATGGATGGCTTTTTGCAAAGGAATGAAATAAATAAAGCTGAAAAGAACAAGCGATCTGATTCACCGCCTACGCTACGCAAGCTGCGCAGCCAGGGCGCAGTTGTTGTGAATGGGCTGTGCAAAGGTGCCGCCTGCAGCTACTTAGTTTACGGTTTTGAATGCAAACTCTATGGAAACAAACATAAGTTTGTATCCAAAATAAATTTACGTTCCAGACAACTCAGTCCCGTTTTGATCCGTTTCGGGACCCCATTTCATTGTCAAACACGGGACATCTCTGTATTTCAAGGGACGGTTGGCAACCTTAATAACAACTTTATAAAGAGACCCCGAGATCTCCTGCTTGGAAAAACAACAACACTCCGACCAGGTCAAACGCTCTCTTATTTCTTAGTCCTGCAAGGGAAAACTAAAAGGCTTCGACGGCGCAATAAAGTTATTTTCCTGTTTTCAACGGCGCCTCCTCACACAATTCACGGCGCCGTTAGAGAGAGTTACGCCTTCCCGCCGTGACACCCAGACCAATATTTGCCACTTATTGCACAGCTAAATAAAAACAATAAAACAAACGGCCGAGAGGGCGGCAGTAACCGCATGCGACCGTGGCGGCGTGGCTGCAGCCGACGGGCCGCCGCACAGGAGCGCCGGGAAAAACACGAGTTTAATGACCAGACTGTCAGCGAAAAAACAAATCAGAGGGGAAATCTGTTTACGTCCGAGTCGGGATGTTAATTCAGTCTCCCGTTTATATCTATGATATTGGTTGCTGGCGGCATTATTAAAGGTTAAAGGTTCAGGCTATGAGCACCATGCATCTACGGTGGCTCAGAGGACTCACAACAGGTTGGGGAAAGCAAAGACTAGAAAAAAAAATAAAAATAAAAAAACAGGAAGTACTGTTACTTGAATGCAACATCGATCGCAAAAGGAAAATAAATCTGAGCCAAAAGGTGCAAAAGTTTCCAGCAATGTGAAACTTGCTCATTTGAAAGGAAGAAAAAAAGTGAATTTCTTACTTACGCGAGCAAAATATTGCGAACAGTCTGTTGAACCAGATCTGCACATTTATCCGTGCAAACATTTTACAGTAAATTTGAACTCTCTCTATGTTAAATCTGAACTTTTAAAGAGGAATAATTCACCTTTCTAAGTCCACTTTTATGCAAAAGCTACATTCGCATAAGATTGCTTACTGAAACCAGTCAAACTGGCGACTTGTCCAGGGTGTCACCCTGCCTTCGCCCTATGACAGCTGGGATAGGCTCCAGCAGACCCCCGTGACCCTGAATAGGAATAAGCGGGGTATGGAAGATGAATGACGAATGAATGAAAGCAGTCACATCCTCTTCTGTCTGTCAGGGAACTTTCCAGAAATGAGAAAACGACCATCCTTTCCTTCGCCCTGCCCTTTATGATGTCACAAAGTGCAGAAGCCACACTGATAGTGCTCCCAGGTGGTTGGTTCCATCATGTCCCGAAAGCAAACCATGCTGCCCTGCAAGCCGAGGCTCCAAACAGAGGAGAAGAGCTGAATATGATGTTTCCTGGAGAGCCTCTGGATGAAGTCTGAGAGAGCAGAAAATCAAAGATCTGAAAGCGAGCAGCGGGCAGGGAGCAGCAGGCAGCGGGCCACGATGGCAGCGATGGCGACCATCCCAAGGTGTTTCCTGTCGGTAGGTGTTGGGGGGGGGGGGTGACCGCTGGGCGCGGACGGACAGTGCGGACCGTCAGTATCATGGCCCGTGAGAGCGGCGGAAGAGCTGAGCCCGGCTCAGACTGAGCCAACTAATACCATTAGTGTTGCTAATACTATTGTGCAGTTCACCCGGGCTAATGCCATTAGAGGGCCTCCGGTGCCGCCGGCCCATTCAGCGCACAATCCCCCGAGCCAGACGTTTGGAGCAACTTTAGGGCCTTATCTTTGATGTGGACAAAAACACACACACACACACACACAATCGCTGGGAGCCCGATGTGGCCCGGCTAAGGGGAGGGTGGGGGGGTTGAGGGTAGAGGGCTGGGGTTGGAGGGGGTGGGGGTGGAGGAGGTGGAGGGGGCGACCATTGTTGCTTTCCTCTGAACCGGCCAGGACGACCACAATAGCCCAGTATGTGTGTGTGTGTGTGTGTGTGTGTGTGTGTGTGAGATCGTGTACATGTGTATGTTCTCTCTCTCTCTCTCTCTCTCTCTCTCTCTCTCTCTCTCTCTCTCTCTCTCTCTCTCTCTCTCTCTCTCTCTCTCTCTCTCTCTCTCTCTCTCTCTCTCTCTCTGTCTCTCTCTCTCTCACAATGCTCCATTGTCCCTCGGACAGCAACAGTAATTTATGTAAAGATTCTTTCTTTCCCTCCGTCTCATCGTCCCTTTTGTCGCTCCCCCTTTTCTTTTCCCGCGGAGTGGATTCCTCTCATCCATCCCCCCTCCCCCATCCACCCCCTCCCCTGTCCCGTACTGTCAGACTGTGTCCATCTTCTGCTCCTTCTCTCTCCCCCACCCACCCCCCCCCCACCCCCCATCCGTCACTCCTCCCCTCCTTCACCCCTCCGTCCCGTATTGATCTCCACTTCTTCCCTCCCACACTTTGCCGCCGTCCCTCCGTCTCTTTGTTGTCGCCCGTCCACGCCGTGTCTTTCACTTGACTCTTTCATTCTCTGCCTTGTCCTCATGCCCTTCCACTCTTCTGGGGGCCGGGACGGAACGCCGCAGAGTTGTAAAAACGACACAAAACAAAAAAAAAAGGGAGAGGGAAAAGTAACGAGCAGCTCAAGGCGTTCTGCCTCAGCATCTTCATGAGGTTTTCCCTCCACATTATTGTGTGCGAGAACAATTATCTAAAGTCTCGTGTTAAAATTCAGGACCTGCTAAAACTGACGCTCGGCCGTCGTCTGTCTTCCTTTCCTTGCCCTTTCTCTCGGCCCCTCAAGTGGTTTAAAGTAAGTGAAGGAAGGAATTGGAAGGAAGGAAGGAAGGGGGGCATTAAAAAGGTGCAGTGAAGAAGGGCGGACACGGCTGGAACTGTGCAACACCGAAGGCAACGTAAAAGAATGGGACCGTCTGCATGTCTTTATTGAAGATTAATGCTGCAGGGCGCAAAGCTATTAGCCTTTAAAAACACTGGCGAACAAACTCCATGTAACACAGATGTTTGCCAAACACCAAATAATAAATGCGTCTTCTGCCTAGATTGTTTTGCTCGGCTTCCATTAAAAGGGCCCTCAGGCAAATACGCGCTGTTTTAGTGGGAAGTGGGATTTTTCTGAACAATTAAGGAAACCCCAACTTTGCATATTTAAAACTTTTCCCTCCAGGCAAAAATATTAATGTCCAGGGCGCCGCTTCTTCTCTGCGACTCCTCCGTGTCTTTACAGAGGGAAATTAATCTTCAGCGGCTCCAACAATAATAGGAGAGGAGTCAGCACTTGTGAGCAGTTGAGACACGCAACAGCTGCAGCCTCACAAGGCCTGGAGGTAGGCTATTTTCATATCACAGGATAAAACATGAGTCATGTTTGAGTAAGAATTCCAAAAGATCACCTCATGTTACTCACATTGGCTCTTAAAAATGTTACAGGATTTTTTCCATTTCTTCAAACAATCTGGACAGAAATTGCGTCCGCACGTTTTATCTTGGGGAGATTTTGTGGCAGCTTGTTCACTTGTGAGAGCAGCTCAAGGCTTTCTGCCTCAGCATCTTCATGAGGTTTTCACCGCACATTATTGTGTGCGAGAGCAATTATCTAAAGTCTCGTGTTAAAATTCAGGACCGGATGAATCAACTTTTCTGCAAATTAGCCTTGAATACTCAAACAAGGAGTCTTTACAAAATCAAACAGGCAAGCATGTTTTTTTTTGAAAAATGCCAGTACAATTAACAAATTACTTGGAAAACGAATTTCGGGAAAAAGCACCACGGCCCAGTTTAATGTGAGACAATATTTTCACGGACGGGCATGAACGCGCGATCGCTGACGGGGTGGGGGCAACTCATGTTGCTCGCTAGCTTGCTAGCTTGTTGGTTTAATCTCGCGGTAATGTATCAGGTAGACCGAGACAAGCGCCTTGACATGCGTCAAGAGTTGAGCGTTAGATGGACGTAACGGAGAGAATCCGGTCATTTTTCAAAATAAAATTGTTCACTCAGATAATGAATGAAACAGGATTAATTTAACAGAAGTTAATTATTCTTTCTGTCCGGCCCGGTACCAAATGACCCATGGACCGGCCCGGTGGTTGGGGACCACTGATCTAATAAACTATTTTTTATTTCTTAGGGTTTTAAAGACATGTTTCTGAACACTGGTCTGGTTAAACTTTGCCACATATGGTCCACAAGACAAGACAAGACACACACACACACATTCGCCTTTACTTACAGCTGTAGTAGTAATGACGGCCTGGGAGAAACTCAAAGCCCAGCGAGAAGGGGGTGAACCTCTGGATCTTCTCGGAGAAGCGCACCGGGCCGAAGGGAGCGTCTGGAGTGTTGCACTCCCACCTCTTGATGGCGCCTCTGGTTTCCACGCAACCCTGGAAGGAGGCCTCGGCCACCAGGTAGAGGGCCAGCGTCTCCGGCTGGGCGGCGCCCGAGCTGCTGCTGCTGCTGCTGCTGCTGCTGCTGCTGCGTGGGTAGTGCGGGCAGTAAATGTCCAGGTAGTCGTTGAGGTTCACCTGGACGGACAGATCTCCAGCTGTCAACCTGCGACAAAGAGAGAAACCATCTCACCATTCTGCAGGGAAACAGAGCGCGTGGCTGTGGGCGAGCGGCGGGGAGGTGATTAAGCGCGGAAGACGTAAGGAGGCAGATGACAGGTATCCTATAATTACTCAGCGCCTGGAGCGGTGACACTTGAAGCAGATGCATCATCAATATTACACGGAGAGATAACAGAGGGCACTGAAACAAAGTTGTGCAGCTCGGAGGGAATGAAACATAAAATTTGTCACAATGCAATTATGCGAGTGTTTTACTTTCGGGTAGAAAGCTGAGCAGCGGAACAGCTTCTCGCTTGCTAATTAAAACCACTGGGGGGAACTCGGTGTAAAATAACTCTGTACACAGTACGCAGGATAAACACAAGATGTGTACAAACTTGGAGACGCGCACGCACACGCCCTCGGTCAGGGCTGAATGGCTCTCGGCGCTGCAGCCACGCCGGCGTTATTAGAGGAATGCAGCGGCAGAAGAGGAAGCAGCAGCCTAATGTAGGCTGCCACATGAGCGGACGAGTGGAGAGAAAGCGGAGAAACAGCTGCGGGACGAGAGAGACGGTGACTTTGACGTGAAGGTGAACTCTTGTGCGAATCACAGCAGCAAGAGAGAACAATGACAAATGGACAGAACCAGCGCGAGCAACATGAGTCAGAGTCCCGCTGGAGACGACAGGAGGAGGACACTTGTCGAGAGAGAGAGCGGCGTTCCACACAGGTGAGAGCAAAGAGGAGGAACTGAGAACAGAAAAAGACAAAGAAAGGTAGAAGTCGGATGAACAGGTGGGGAAGTATTGGAGGGGGAGAGAAAGGAGGAGAGTAAAGAGAAAGGAGTTTTAATTAGTGACCCCTGAGAGTCCGAGTACAGACGCGCAGAGAGGAGAAGCAAGGAGGGGAGCAGACGGACTTTAATTGGCCTCCACTTCGCACTGGAGGGCAGGAAATGAGGAGCCGAGAGCGACTCGCACACAAAAGTTCAGGTCCATCAGCGAGAGTCTTTATAGAGGGGTGACAGTGTGGAGGAGAGGAGAGAGAGGAGAGGAGTGCTGGGAGTCGGCGGAGGAGAACAGGGGACAGGGAGGGGTGGGGGGGGGGGTGCTGGAGTGGTCTGGAGAGGCGGTCAAAAGAGAAGAGCAAGTGGGAGTAATGGGAGAAAGAGTGAGTGAGTGAAGGAGGAGGAGGAGGAGCAGCAGCAGACGGACACCAGGAGAGTGTGACGCTCTGCTACCTCTGGAGAGATGAATGGAGCGATGAGAGGGGAAATGACAGGAAAATTGCTGGTGGGGGGGGGTGGGGGAGGGAAAAATGAACTGGAATTGAAATCCACTTCCTGTTAACAGGGAAACCTTAAAGACCCCACATTTTTGAAAAATTCCCATCACTTTTCCAAGCCGTACGTCTCTCTCTTCCTGTCAGCCAAAGTCTATTTTACGATCGTCAGCCGGCTCCACTTGGGAAGACATGCGGCAAAACGCGCGGCCCTGCAAATCAGCCCCTCGCTGACATCACAAAATATAGTTACAGTGACAGCACAGGGCCGTTCCAGCAAAGCATCAGTTTTAGCAGGCAGACGAAATGCGAGGCAATATTTCTTATTCATATTTGTTTGCAGTGAGGCCGTAAACTGTGGGCTCATTGTGCTGTTCATTAGAAACCTTAGTAACGCACTCTGAGAACACCCTCTGGTTTCCTGCTGCCCATATAGGGAGGTCTATGTAGCCAAATACACCACGCACTCACCAGCCCAGTTTAACAAAGAAAACTTTTGGACGCCACTCTTGAAATAATTAAATACATTTATACACATACTGTACATGCATTTTTGTGATAGTTACATATTATGCTAAAATAATACGATAATATCGGCTCCTCTGGCCACCGTGAACACAATGCATGATGGGATATATTGCCGGGATAGTGACCATCGGCTGTACACTACTCTGAGCGATGCAATGTGGGCTACACAGAGTGGACTATATGGTGAATACCTGCACCCCTTATTAGTGCTCGACGAAGCGAGAGCCTTTAACTGTGTGCTGAAAAATAAGGATGTGCTTGTAAGACCTTTAAATGTGAGAAGCGACGGATGGTGTGTAGATAAAACCAGAGACTTGGAGTGTCAGCGCGTCGTGTGTGTGTGTGTGTGTGTGGGATGTGGGGGGGTTCAGGTGAGGGGGCGTGGCCTTGCCAAAGCTGCTTCCTGCTCGATAGCGAGCGCGTGGGATTGGCAATCTATCAGCAGTGACGGGACGCCATCGACCAGGATCCCCGGGTGAGGACGGGGCACAGGTATTCAGCCGATCAATGTTTCTTCACTGGAGTGTGCGCTGTGCTTGTATGTGTGTGCGTGTGTGTGTGTGTGTGTGTGTGAGAGAGACAGAGAGAGGGTGTGTGTGTGTGTGTGTGGGAACACAGCCGATAGCTCTATTACCTGTGTGCGCTAATTACCTGCCCAAAACCCCCTGAAGGCATTCGGCTGTCTGGTTACGAGCACAAAGTCTTGCACGGGCGCACGTTTGCACGTGCACACTCCACTACCTGCGGTGCATTCTGGGGCTGCAACATGTTTATGCAGGTGCGCCAGCTGTGTGCTGCAGGTGTGTGTGTGTGTGTGTGTGTGTGTTTGTGCGTAGCAATAGACGAGCGCCGTGTCAACATGCTCCGCCCCCCACCACCCCACCCCCGCTGTGCAAGTCACTCACTCCCCCCTCTCATCCAACACAATATGCATTCCTCCACCCCTCTTCCTCCACTCCTTCCCTCCTTCTTTCCCTCCCCTTCTTCCTTCCTTGCTTCCTTTCTTCCATCCTATCTTCCCTTCCGTCCCACCCTTCCCCCCTTCCCTACTATCCTTCTTTCCTTCCTCAGTCCCCTCTCATCCTTCCTTCCTTTCCTCTCAACCTTCCTTCCTCCCTTCCCTCCCATTACTCCTTCCTTTCTTCCTTCCTCTCTTCCCTCATTTCCTCCCATCCTTCCTCCCTTCCATCCGTCCTTCCACTCTCTTTCTTCTTCCTTCCCATCCTTCCTTCCTTCCCTCCTTCCTTAATTTCCCCTCATCCTTGCCTCCTTCCCTTGCCTCCTTCCCTCTCAACCTTCTGTCCTACCATCCTACCGTCCTCCCATCCTTCCTTCCTTCACCTCCTTTGCTTCCTCCTCCTCCAACACAAGCTGCAGCTCCTCCCCCTCTCCTCCAAACCCCCTCACCATGCCCCCCCCCCCCCCCCCCCCCGCACCCCAACAGTTACAAAGCCGCCGTGCTCTACGGATGTCGAGCTGTCATTCCTCCTTCCTGCCCGTCGCCTCGGCCCGGCCCCTGCTGGCGCTCGCCGACGCCCTAATTACACTCCGCATCCTTGCCGAGCCACCGCCACCGCCACCACCACCACCAAGCAGACTGGTGACAGCACAAGGGGTATGATGGGAAAAAAAATAATAAAAAAAAACCCCGGTGGAGTTGTCGGGTTGTGAAAGAACTGAGCAGCCAATCAGCAGGAGGGTCCCCTGAAAGCGGAGCAGGGGATTGGCTCAGGGTGGAGTGGAGCGCGTACGCACAGGCATGCGCGCGCACACACACACACACACACGTACACACGTACATTTAAGCACATGTGGGCGTGAATTCACACACACATAAACACGGGTTTGCGCGCACACACACACTGCAAAGACATGAAAGTAATTCAGGAGAATAAAACATGCTCTAGCCTTCGTGCCAGAGGGTGATCATGACACCCTTCTGAGGACTGGTGCAAGCTCTTAGCTGATAAAGAAAAATCTGGTCCAGGAGCAGAAGGAAGAAAAAAAAACCATGCTGTGCTCCTCAGCAGAAACACTGAAAAAGGCTCACAGTGTTTTTTCCTGTGTGTGCCGGTGTGTAATTATAGAAAAGCTCAATTAAAAATTCAGAAACTGAGGAGAGGTGTTGTGGCCCACACTGATGTGTAACCAAGTGTAACCAGCAGAAGCAGAAGCCCATACGTGCGCGCGCACGTGCACGCGCGTGCACACGTGAGTGCGCAGACTTCTAATGAAATGCAGGGGTTGAGGGCTGGGACCTTTGATCCTTTAATATGAGAGAATAATTAAAGGAACAAAAATCCCACAACACGGCTGGGGGAATACAGACGAGATGCAGGCCGGCGCACGGCGGCTGCATACTGAGCACCGAGCTCACGTCGCAACGTAAACAGCCGGCGACGCTCCCGCAATTCGCCGCCTACTTTCACTATCCAAAATGCGGCGAGCGGTGAGGTGTGAAAAAAAAAAATAAAAAAAAAATAAAAAAATGAATTCACCCGTGCGCCGGTTCGCTAAGCAGCCCCGCAGTTTGTCCCGCCGGCCGCCCGTGACGACGACCCAGAGCAGAGGCAGGAACGAGCCTTGACGGAGCGCCACTTTGTTTTTTACTGGAGGAGCCGAGAGCAAACTGTGCCCAGGACGCCGTCGCTGTGCCTCGGCTGCAGAGCGTGACCCAGCCTCGGCCACGCTGGGCGCTCCCACTAATGCGGAGCTGGGCAAACTCTTTGACTGGTGGGGCCACAATGGGCTCTAAAATTTGACAGAGGGGGGCCGGAGCAGCAGCAGATGGATGTTTTGGTGAGCCATCTCATAGGAGGAAAAAAATATATGGTGGGATATGTAGAAAATATGATTTAATGTCTACTGAAAATGTACAAAAGCAAAGTTGCAAAAAAATATGTCTTGAAGCCCCACGAAATTTATCTCTTTATTGAAATGACTCTTAAAACACTGAAAAAAAGAAGGATGAAATACAGCTATTTTATGACTTACTTACTATTAATATAATTTCTTCAACTTTGGCGGGCTGGATTAAAGAGCTTAATGGGCCGCAAATGGCCCCCAGGCCATATTTTGCCCATGCCTGGGTTAATGGCACATCTGCAGGTTGGGAAGCTGGAAAACACCGTTGGCTCTGATACTGAAATAATGACAGTGAAAATAATATAACTTATAACTCTTGCCGCCGTTGGGTTAATAAATCCGACTGTGATGTAAAGTGCCCCCGCAGCCTCGAGTTCAGGTAGAAGCAGGTATTGCAAATGGATGGATGGATGGATGGAAAGTGCAGGTGAAGCAGCCAGAAAAACTGCAGATTTGCCAGTTGGAGGCGGGATCCAACTACATCCGTGTGCAGAGGATTTGCACTGAGTTCTGGTGAGACCTCAACACGCACGCAGCCCAAATCCTCCCAGCGACCGTGTGGAAAAGAACGCCGAGGCAGTTGTCAAGGGCAGCAGTGGATTTTAAATAGGGGTCTGACTAGTAGCAACTGCTAGTTAAGGCTGTAATGACTAGAGTGTCGCCGCCACAGCCGACCACATCGGCCCGGCGCCCCACTCATTAACCTCTCTGCTCCACCTGCTTTCTGGAAGCCAATTAATCATTCCTCCTTTTGCAACTTTCTCATAATGAATGAACGAAGCGGTGGAATATTTATTCATTTATTTTTTTTAGAAAGGCCTCCAAAAAAGTGAAATGGTTGGCGGGTGATTAAACAGGGACTTTTGGAAGGATTGATGTAAACCCGGAACTGTTCTGCGGGGAGTAATAACTGACGGAAAGTTTGAGAGACGTTTATGACAAATGGAGCCTGGAGTCGGCTGAGGGAGAAAGTAGAAACAAAGCAGAGGAGGATGAGGACATGTTTCCTGGAGAGCTCCAAAGGCTTTGCAGACCAAAGGCGAGCCTCCTGTCAGAGCAGGAGAGAGAAAACAGAAGGGAGCCATGCACATGAACGTTGGTTCTGCAGCCTCCAGCAACGAGGGTTTCGTCGTCTGACCACTCGCATTTCTCAGCGCCCTTTCTTCTGCTCACCATTTCCTCTCTGCCGCCAGCGGGGTTTCCGCCTCTGTGTTCGAATGCATATTTTAGTCCGGAAATTGCGGCATTTTGGGAGAATTATTTTCTTTTTGTTTGGCGATCATTTGAGTTAATTCTTGATTGATAGAAAAAAACGAGGAAACACACAAACCTCAAATGATGGCTGCTTGTGCTGATGTTCGCTTTAACGTACCGCCAACGTGGCTGGTAGCAACGACAGCCACGTACACATATGGACCAATGAGGAATCCCTAATATGAACCAGTCTAATCACTGGAAAAATAGTGAATATGTCTAAAAATATCAAAGTGTAATATTAAAGCAGCTTTGAGTTACACGATGACTTACACGTCAACTTAGCATGCCACCTCGACAGTCTGTTACAACCAGGTTACAGTACACTGCTCCTTTTTTTTGCACCAAATGCTCCGACCAGTTTGCAACGCAATGCAATTTGCATATATTTTTTCTCAAGATTTGCTTCACATTACGACGGAAACCAGGCTAATGTGTTGATGTTCAATAGAGCACAATTGGAGCAGCCGCAACACACACACACACACACACACACACACACACACACACACACACAACACACACAACACACACAACACACACACACACACACACACAAGCTGTGTTACTAGCTGTTACGCCCCTTCCACACCAGCACAAAGCCCTGCTGTGCCCAGACTCCAGTGTTGTGTCTAACCTGGTTCTTATTCCTCTTAACGCGCACAAACAAGGCCTCCACCCCCCCGTCACTGACCATCTGGGGACCCCCCGCTACCCCCACCACCACCACCACAACCACCAGCAGCACCCCGACTCCGATCATCCTGCCTCCCCAGCTGGCCAAGAAAGAAAAATAACTAAATCCCCTTTACCCCCCCCCCCCCCTCCCTCCCTCCCCGACCCCAGACCGTCTCCGTTCGCCAACCTTTAAGACTGGACTGTGAGTCAGAGGGGAAGGAGGGAGGACGGAGTCGACGGCGCTGCTGCTGTTGCTCCTTCCTGCTTGCCTGAGTGCCTACGTGAGCGCTGGCTTCCCTTCGAGGCCGGCAGGAAGTGTTTGTCCTCTCTTTTCCAACGACACCTTATCTCCAAAACACGGCGGATGATCCTTCCTCCGTCTGCGCACCCCCCAGACCACCTCACCCCCACCTCCTCATTTCATTCGCAACCAGTCTGTAGCTGCGTTTCCATTGCCCCTAGCATTGCTCAAAACCTAAATATTTCAATAAAAAAAAAAAAAACTGGTAATGGAAACACCTAAGCTTCAAAAAACCTCTAAAATATGGCTAAAAGGTCTTTATGCTCTCATGACGTATATAGAGGTATATCGCAAAAATGTCATGGAAACATTTTTTTCGCATTTACACGCCAGCGGACGTGACGTACGGGGTCATGTGACCAGTTCACTTCGAATTAAAAAACGCAAATTGTTTTGTACCTCCATCCCCCTCAAAGTGGGGCCTCGCGGGACGGGATTTGACGAGAATTACGGCTCATTTGCTGAACACCATTGAATGGAAACCTGCAACTCGCAATTGTACTTTGTCGAAATTTTTTAACTATTGCTTTTATTTTGCAAAGTTGAAGTCAGCGGGTTTTCTTTTCAATGCAAGTTTGGATTCTGCATTACGGACTCCTGCTTCGCGTTGACATCCGTTGACACGCTCAGAAAGAAAGAAAAGGAAAAGGCCTGCAATTCCCGCTAATAAGACACAGGGAATTGATAAAAATTGGGTGCGGGTGTTCATGCTAGTGCGGCCTTGATTAGGTGACTGAGCTGCAACTTTTGCGGCCCTGAAGAATCTGTTCGGCGACCGGCAGGCGCTTTGCAGGACTTTCAAACTGCGAGGGTCAGCAGAGCCTCTCTGGCGGACACTTGCATTTTCCATCAATTTGCGCACACAGATAAAACACCCAAGGAATACGCGCAATCACACACACACACACACACACACACACACACACACACACACACACACACACACACACACACACACACACACACACACACACACACACACACACACACACACACACAGCCTTCGGCCCTGGATGATTCCCGGCCCAGGGGTGAAAACAGACCCTATTTTCTGCCTGTTAGCGGCAGCAGGGCCCCTCTGAACATGTGGCTAATGTGTTTGTGCGGCCAGTCTGAGGGACTCAGCAAGCCAGACGGAACACATTGTTGCGGCTGTCAGAGGCGAGGCGAGGAGCGGAGTGAGGCGTTCCATGGGGGGCGAGGATGGGGGGTTGGCGAGGAGATGGATCCATCGGAACGTTTTGATACGGCTGCAGGTCTGCGGGAACTCGTCCCTTTTTTTTGTCTGTCGTGCGCAGCAGATGCAGTGCGCCGCCGTGTGTGGTCCGGTCCGGTGCCCTCCTTCCTAAAAATAAGCTTTCCAGTGATTTCACTGGGAGGTATGAAATTACCGTCGGGCCATATAAATGGACGAGAGCACAGCCTTGTGAGTCTGCGTCTCCTTTTATATTTTCCCTCCCGCACGCTGATGTGTCGGGCCGAGCGGCGGCAGCAGCAGCGGCTAAAAGCGTCGCCCGGCATGACTTTCTCACCTGCTCGGTCGGGGTGGAGGTAGTCACACTAGTGAGAAGAGGGTGAGGAGGAGAGAAAAAAAAAGGGCACGAGGGCGGGGGGAGGTGAGGTGAGGGGGTGGAGGTGTGCGAAGAAGAAGAAGCAGAAGAAGAAGAAGAAGAGGAGGGAGTGCACGGGCGTTAAAAAAGGGGGTAAATCAGGTCAGACGTGCCGTTACCAGGACGACAGCCAATCAGGAAGCGGTATTGGAGCCAAGCCGACGCCCCACCCCTATATCCATCCATCCATCCATCCATCCATCCGTTCCTCCCCCCTACACTTTCTTTCTCTCCCCCGCATCCATCCGCTGGACAGCCTAAACCTCAGAGTAATGAATGCTCTCGACGTCCCTGCAGTCTAAATGGAGCTGCTGCAGTGTAAATACAGGGCTGATTTGTCGAGGTGCCAGGCTCGGATACATAAACCTGAATTTAGCTGCAGTGCCTCAGCGCTCAGCCACGGCAAGACGGATGGAGGAGCGGGAGAAGTGGGGGAAGTGGGGTGACAGCCAGGACGGGTGGACGCAAAGAGGGAGAGCCATGATTCAAAGTGTTGAGGAAATCTATCAATCTACGGCGTCGCTGCCGAGCTTCTCCGAGTCAAACTCATTCATAAAGCGCCCCCGTGCACCAAACCTTGCTTTTTTTTTTCTTCCTGGCGCTGAGCAAGTGGGAAAGAAGATGGGTTTATTTAAACTGAGAGGAGAAGAATGAGCGTTAAAGCAAATATCTGTGGCTGATTGATGGCCAGATGGTATTTGTCGAAAGTGAAAAATACATTACGTTATGTTATGTTCAAAAAAATGTTTCCATCTTCAGAAATAAACCCACCGCACTCGATGATTACGTTACCACAATGTATGTACTTTCTTTTTGTTGGTTTAAGTTATTTTTCTTGGTATAAACTGTGGTTGGAAATTCCGATTTTATTCTAATTTTTAAAAAATGCTGTTGAAATTAAAAAATTAAAAAATAAAAATAATAATCTATTTTTCATTTCAGGAAACCAGCTTGGCTCAGTGGTTGAAAAAAAAGGCAAAAATCTATTTTCACGTTTTTTTTTTTTCGTTTTCATGCGCTAATTCGCTAGATGTACAGAGCAAAGCAGCAAATTAAAACCAGTGCAAATGTGACTCGTGTTGGCTGTGGTGTAATTATCGCTGTATGCACAAGGTGTTATTTCCTCATAACATGATGAAATATTTCATGTTACACAGAAATCGTCTTTTAATAGTGACTCGTGTTTGATTTTGTAAAAGAGTTTCCATTCACAGTATCAACAGGACGGACAATCCCCCCCACCCCCCTCACCATCAGCTGACACATGGGAGGACCAAGTTAATCGGATTTTGCTAATGCTTAAAACCCCCCCCCATAAAAACAGATAGTGTCATATCCAATTTTCTTCAATAGGTGACAACTATTACATTTTCAATTAGGACACAACCTTCAATACAAATGTGAGAAGGCTCCAAACACGCAGACAAACTTCTTTGCGTGTAACTTTGTATGTTTGTGGGCCCGTGAAAACTGCTCGCATTGTCAACGCTCAAGTCTCAAAGTTATTAGCTTCTTATCACAGCTGCCTTATCGCAGTGCGCAGCCCACATCCTCCCCATATATATATATTATCTGTACCACACTTATCTGCATCGTGGCCTTTTGAGCGAGGTCCACCTGTGTAAGTGGGTTAAGGAGGAGCGCCCGCCCGCCCGCCCGCCCACACACACACACACACACACACACACACACACACACACACACACACACACACACACACACACACACACACACACACACACACACACACACACACTGCATTGTGTTAAAGATGTCGACCCAGCAAACGCTGAGACATTTTTAAGAGAATCCACAGAATCTATTTATGTGGGTCACACTCCTCCTTCTCTCTTTTCCCTCTCAACTCCCTTCCCCTGTTCCTGATGTGAAGGTCAACCGAGGACCCGGTGTTCTTCCCAGGTGCGCCTTCCCTCTCCGCTCTTCCCCGCACGCCCGATTATTTTCCTTGGCTTTGAGAGGGGAAGCGGAGGGAGAGGCCAGGTGGACGGGCCTGGTGCCGATCCTCCGTCGGCCGCACGCAGACACGCGCAACGTGGAGAGAACCCGGCCTGGTGCAGCCAGCGGGCCTTGAATTATTTAGACGGTGGGGAAGGAGAGGGAAGGAGAAGATGGAGGTGGAGGCGGCGATGGTAGCAGAGACTGGTGAGAAACGCAGAGCCGGCGTCTCTCTAAGAGTCTGTGGTTTGAGAGTCACCTCTATTGTGTTTGGACAGTCAATTCCCCAGAAAGGAGCAAACTCCGCTTTTGAGAAAGGGACTATAAATCAGACCTTTGTGATGTCACAGAGGGCACCGACACCTGTCCCTGGTTAGTCCAAACACCCCCGCGTGCAGCCGCCTTGTTTTCATCCTCTTTCCAAACACATGGAAGGTCCCAACAAGGCATCAGCCTCAGCAGGGGAGGAGGAGCCCAGTGTTTCTGCAGCGGGCTTCAATCAGCGGGCTAAATATTGTGTTTCCCGGAGAACCACGATGTCCTACGGAGCTGGCGAGCTGTCCGAGGCGGCGCAGCTGGAGGCCTCCGGACGACGAATACAGGACCTTTGAAAACTTTTTCCTTCCCATCTTCAAGGAAGACTCGTTTCCTCCTCGCCCACTTTCCTCCTCCGTTTCCTCCTTCACTTCCTCCTCCAGCACCATTTGCCCGCCGCCCCTCCCCCTCCCCCACACTCTGCCAATCTTTCTCTATGTTTATCTAAGCACTTTCACGGTCACTGCTTTGGAATCCCAGGAGTATAAACTGGCCTCCTCCCCTCCCTCCCCTCCCTCCCCCCGCCTCCACTGGCAGCAGATCCATGCCCCCTCCTGCCCCCCCTCCCCACTTTCCATCTTTCTCCGTCACATTGGTTGAGATTCATATCGCTGGGCGCGCCGGGGGTATGGAAGGTCCCTCTTATTCGCCCTGGAGGCAGCCAGCTTTGTCCTGTTCTAGTCACGCACAGGCAGCCGGGCCACCGCCACCCCCCCTTCTTTTTGCGTGCTTTCACACCAGAGGTGGGACCACTTGTCCAATATCAATCCCCGCCGCCGGAAAAACGTATAAAGAAGTCAAACAATCAGATTTCTTTTTTTTTCAAAGGAGAATCCACGGTGGGTTTTGGGAATCTGAACCCGTGCGGTGCGGTTCTTCAGCCGCGCGTTTGGATTAATGCGCCACGATACAGTGAAGAAGTTCACGCTGCGGAACATTTTCTTTTTTTGAGGTGCGGGGGGTAATGGGCGGGGGGGGGGGGGGGGGGGGGGGTCGGGGCTGATGTAACGAGATGCCATTCTGTGCACGAGCAGCGAGCCGGACGCGGCAGGAATTTCTTGGAAAGGCAAGTCGGGTTTCCACAACACCGGCGGAGGGTTCAGACACAATGAGAGGGAGGGAGGGAGGGGAGGGGAGGGAAGGGGAGGGGAGGGGAGGGGGATTGGGGGGATTTGGGGAGGGGGTGGAGGAAGCGGCGAGGGTCAGTCTGAAGAGGCGCAGACTCACACAGCGCCAACGACATCCCCGACACTGGCCCCCGGGATTAACTGATTAATTTGGGATTAAAGATGACTGGTCGGTACTTAAAGAAATGAACCGCGCTGACCCAAAATGACGAGATTAGCACACAGAAGGCAACACCGTGGGTGTCGTCTCCAGGGCCAAGTCCGGTAATAAATCTGCTGCTGCAGGTCCACTTGTTTTGCCATCCAGTCTCTGATTTGATGGGAGGGGTGAAGGGAGGGGGAACAAGAAAGTATGAAACAATTTTTCACTGAGTAGCGGGGAAAAAAAATGTCAAATTGATTCCTCAGACTTCCATGACGAGGCATTTGTCACAGGGCGTATTCTGCGGGAGAGCAGACTGATTAATTTCACAATCATAAACATGGGGCGTCTGCTCGAGTGTTTTGAGAGGCGCGCGGCCACGGAGAACTTCATTTCCAGCTGAATGGCAGAGCAATGAGATTCATGAGTTCTCCTGCTACAAGGCCAAAGCTGTGGAGATTCGGGACGAGGCTATTTCCTCCTCTTCTGTTCAGTGCAAAAAGTGGAAAAAATAATAAAAAAAAAAATGCTCCCACTGCTCGGGATGCTCTCGGACTGTAAATTGCAGCCATCTGATCGTCTCTGTTGAATTCAGCAAAATGTGCTTTTTGGATAGTGACAGAGGGGGCGCTCATTAAAAGTGAGTAACAAAACAAAAAAAACCCAACAACAACAGTTCTCCTTTTTGTACAGTAAGACCAGTATTAAAAGTCCCAACTCAGCATTCTAATGTTTCAGCAGGCTGTCACTGCAGCGGATGGGAGCAGCTCCCTCATCCTGGAAAAGCAATATGAACCATAAGGTGGTTCAAAAAAAAAAAGAAAGAAAAATATTAAAGTCCGGAGGGAGGGAGGGAGGAGTGGAGGGGGCAGGTACAGCACACAGCCGCGTGTTGATCAAAGAACAGCTCCAGTCAAAGAGGGAAAAAATGGTTCACTTTCAATCACAAATGTAAAAGAACTGATAGGAACTAAAATGTCGAGAGGAGCGGAAGACAAAAGACAGACGAGAGAAGGAAGGAACGCAGCCGGCCGAGCGTCGGGAGGACAGTGATCAAGCTGCGCAGAGCTGCACGGCCCACAATCATGTGGTAGTGGTTATTGCTACAAAAATAACACATAGCGAGGGCATGCATGCGCGCGCGCGCACACACACACACACACACACACACACACACACACACACACACACACACACACACACACACACACACACACACACACACACACACACACACACACACACCTCAGTGTCTTGGCCTCGAAAGAGCCGAGCCGAGGCCTGTTTGAATAAGCCTGCGAGGCCGCATTCCATTCATGTTTCATCCCCCTCCTTTTTTTAAACTTGGATTAAAAACAATCTGATTTATTTTTACACGTAGAACCGCACAGAGTACGCTGGCTAGGTCACCGTCAACGCGCACACACACACACACACACACACACACACACACACACACACACACACACACACACACACACACACACACACACACACACACACACGCGTGCGCACACACACACACACACACACGTGCGGGCACGCTGACACGAATCAGCAAGCAGCATCGGGTCGAAACAGGCTGCGATTCCTCCGAGGGTTCTCCCCAGAGTCCGAGCCACTGTGTATGTGTGTGTGTGTGTGTCACACCTGTATAAGAGCCTGCATCCCTGTGTGTGTGAGGGGATGGGCGGGGGGTCCGAGGGGACGCAGGACAGGGGGGATTGCTCCTCCTCACGCCTGCTCGTGACAGTGACGGTAACTCCTGATGGCACCCTTTCTTCCCTCCATGCCTGCCTTTCTCTTACCTCATCCCTCCATCCCGTGGGGACGTCCCGGAGCTGTTTTGGGAGTTGAAATCTGTTGACTCCTTCCCTTCGCATCCTCCCCTTAGCGACGCTCCCCCCACCACGGCTCTAATGTTTTTACAATCTCTGGGGGTCTCGCAGGAGGGGGAAGAAAGCAGCAGGAGGGGGTTTGTGGGTATAGTCCTGTGGTTGGTGTGTGTGTGTGTGCGCGTGTGTGTGTGTGTCCCAAAAAGACGAGAGAAGTGTGTTTGGTATGGTTGGGCTTTGGGATGGAGACAACGCTGCAATACTTCTGGGAAGCGACGCCAAAATAATATTTGTTTTTGTTCCGCCGCAGAAAGTCTGTGCAAATAAAATACATTCTCTGGAAATTACAAAATAGTTTGAGCATGAACAGTGATTTTTTTTTTTTTTTTTTTTTTTCCCTCCTGGTCCAAGCCGACTGTGGAGCTGTGCAATAAAAATGAAGTTTGAGGGTTTACTTTCCTTTACATTGCTTTTTTCGGTTCAATGAGGAAACATGAAAGACGCAGCCAACAGGGCGGCGACCTCAAACGTGGTTGACACAAGAGGAATTTCACCATTTAGCCAGCGAAGGAAATAACTTGTAAAAGCTAATCAATAGAAATACAGGCTAGAAATGTTGAGAGGCCAGGAGGAGAAACTCAAACCCAAATGTTTCTGCACTTTATTTTCCCTTCCCCTCTTTACTGCAGTGATCCCTGGCATCTGATGTGCTGAGCCCATCTGGATCTACTTTAGCATTCAGGTCCCTTCAGCATGACGCTCAGCAACGTGAATGAACATTCCAGAAATGTCTTTTATTAATAGGAAAAAAAATAAAAGTAGTATTTAACATTCTAAAGAAAAAAACCTATATGCCACCTGACATATATTGAATATTATCCCTCTGTTGACAGCCGTCCTTGGCTTCCGAGTAACAAAAAGTTTGGAAAGATACAAAAACAAGGTGTTTTTGTGTATGGGGGGAGGGGGGACGTTGCCCTCAGTCTGAGACACATATCAGCATCCTTTGTGACATCACAAAGGGTTCACTTCCAGAATTTCCAAGGTGAGCACACTCGCTCTAAAAAAAAGCCAACAATGCAATGAAAGTTGGACTTGTGTTTTGTAGCCTGTGTCTCCATGTAGGTGGCTTGTGAACTGCAGCTCTGACCATGTGGGCCAAATATGCATGGGAGCTTCTTTCGTACGATTCATCAAGTGGCCAAAAACATAAAGGGCCCTGCCACTCCTCAGCGATCAGGGTTCGATTGCGAGCCCGTGAAGGAGCAAAGAGCTGACGATCTTCAGCGGGCGAGTCGGACGCGAGCTGTTCCCCATCTAAGAGCTACAAATTGCACCAGTGAACATCATCCCACGGCTACACGGAGGCAATAAAAGGACTTTTGGTCAGACGCACCTTTGGAGAGGCGAGGCATGATGGAAAACATGTCTCAGCGTTCTCCCCGGCAGCCGGGACCTTGTTCAGTACAATAATCCAGCTTTCTGCTACAGCCTTTCGCTCTGCCTGGGTCAATACTAATTCAATTTCTCTCCCGGGGAATTCCCAGGTTGCCTCTTGGCAGGATTTCTGAGCCGAGTGGAGGCGCATTGTTCGAGGTGCTCGACTTGTGTTGCGTGTGCGGTTTGCCCGTCTCCGGTGCAATCTGCGTGCGCCGCTGCTATTTCTCAGACTCAAGCAGACAATGTGAAGGCTGTGCCCAATTTTTTTATTTTTTTTTTCTGTCCCCCCCGCTAAGTCGACGCCGTTTCCCACGTCAACATGTTGACATATTCTCACGCCAACATTTAATTGCTATTTTGTACTTGGGAGAAACACGGCTTGGCCTGGCGCCTACGACAATGCCCTCACTATGCTCGCCCCGGGAGTGAATGAGCGCGCTCCCGCTCGCAGCTCGCCCGCTCGGAGGCCAGGAACCCCGGTGCCCTTCGCCCGGGGTGGCGGCGGCGGCGGCGGTGGTGGTGGTGGCAGCGGCGGTGCCGAGCCTCATTTCATTCCACAGCTGCTCCGCCTCACTTGCAGACATCCGTACCACGCGACTTATTACGGCTTAATGCAACCTCATGTTGATGCATGTGTGTACACAGAGGGGAAAACGGGGGCCGACGCGGGCGGGGAAATTGGGAAAGAGATGAGTCCACACATGCAGTCTGGCGATAATGCGAGGAGCCGGCGATAATATCTGGCTGTTAAATTGGTATTGATTGACTAAATATCCTGACCGTGAGGGGAGAGAGGGGGCCGTCCTTTCATGCTCGCCCGCTTCGACGGCTCCGAGCTGCACTGTGACTATCTGATCCATTTTAATACAGACATCCTCACCGCTAGGCCTCTGCCCCCCAAAAAAAACTCATTTTCAACACAGTGTGCTTGATTCTTCTTCTGTGTGTGCACGGCCAAGATTGTAAATATTTTTTTCGGGTCGCGCAACTATGATGCCGGTTGCAGTTCCCCCGGTTAGAGTAATACCGGGGAAGGAGGATTACCGATTTCACACAGATACGCACATGAAAAAGAGGCGGTATCGGAACGGTCAGTCGTAAACCCGCGCCCTTTCTTTTTTTCCAGAAGCGTTCATCTGAAAATCTCCATAAATTGAAGGCCACGTGATACCACCGCTGCAAAAAAGGCTCGTTGCGCAACGTGATTCTTTATCTACGCACCCCACCTTTAGGGAGGAGGGAGGAGGAAAAAAAACAGCAACGTGCATGCAAATAACTGCTCTCCGCTACGTCACAACATGCTCCCTCCACCACCTCTGACACTTTAGTTGCACCTAAACTCAAGCAATGGAAGCAAAACAATGAGCAATTATGCGGAAAGGGAGCTGGCACAGTGGTTGGTATGTTTCCCACAGCTGCACATCCGGAAGCGAGGCTGTTTCCAGTCAACAGCGGCTACTTTCACTGCGAGCAGGAAAAATTACATCCAAAATAATATATATAGTGCATATGAAAATATTAATCAAGAACTAACCACATGAAAGAGTGTGAGAAGATTGAAAACCTCAGGTATCCTGACGCAATCCCGGCCTTGTTTACCAGAAGCAAAATTTATCACACTGCATCTCTTCCCAGGGAAACAAAAGAGTTCTCTCTGTACGCAAGCCAGCAGGTCACACAAAGACAAAGACGCACACACACACACACACGCACGCACACACGCACGCACGCGCACGGGCGCACACACCGAGACACCTCTCGCAGAGCTATTGTTCAACCAGAATGAACTCCAACGGACGCCCCCGTGCCAACAAATGTCAATATGCATTGTTTCCTCGCCGGGGGGGGGGGGGCGAAGACGCTGGAGTGTACACACAGTTAACTGGCTCGCAGTTTACCTTGCAGATAATTCACGCTCCTCCGCCCCACAAACAAACAGATGGACAGACAGACAGACAGACAGACAGACAGACAGACGGACAGATTTTTTCTTTTTTTACAGAGACAGATAAGCCTGAGCACAATCGCGCCAATCCATCTACGCAGAGCCCAGGCAGGCCGTGCAGCGGCAGAGGTGAGGGAGACAATGGGCTCTGACACAGAGAGACACAGGGAGAGAGAGAGAGAAAGAGAGAGAAAGACACTGATACAGCTAGATGACAGATGAGGAGAGACGTGGAGTGAGTGAGAGGAGAGAGAGAAAGAGAGGGAGAGATCACTTTGTTAGCAAGACTGGGAATAAAGTGGTAATTACCTCACTGTGGGTTTGTTGATTATAGTTCAGCCAGGTTCTCCATGTTAATCATTTACCAGGGGAAGACAGAGATTAGTGCAAAGACAGACACGGAGAGCCGAGATAGCAGACAGTACTGGAGAGTGCGTTCATTTGCATGTGCTCGCACGTGCACGCACACACACTCGACGGGAGAGCTTTATGCAAACTGTCCGAGCGCTGGGGGAAAAGAAATTAATGGAAATGCATTAAAAAACAAATCAGTCTAGAAGTGCAATCATCTTGCAAACACTGTACGCGTTAACTTTGCCCTATTTGCACTGTGTGTGTGTGTGTGCATGTGCACGCATGTGTGTGCGCGAGCGTGTGTGAAGGTATGGCGGCGTACGGGCAGGCTGAGATTCACCTCGGTATTTAAACTAGATGGCCGATCGCGGGTGCGCACACAGAGGGAGGCGAAGCGTAAACAGAGCGCCGATTACAAGCGAGGACTCTCGAGAGGCGCTTTCAATAAAGATACAGAGAGCAAATACAAATATTCATCTCGTCACGCACCGCTTAAAACAGGCTCCGCCGCCTCTCGGCAGCCTCGCAGCCTCTGTCAGAGGAGGGGGGGTGGGGAGGTGGTATGGCGGAAATAGAGTCTGGAGTTGTCTGACTTGCACAAAGTTTCGCAAACGTCAAAAGGTCTTGTATGATGCAGGATTCCATTGACCAATATTACTGTAATGTTACAGACGCGTTATAACAATGACGCGTCTTAGTGAGTAAACTCCCCAGAAAAGAGAAAAGGTCATCCTACTCATCTTTCTAAGACCCAAAGCCTCAAACATCAAAATCCAACCTCTTATTGCACTTCTGGAAATTAAACCTTGGTCCCTGAAGTCACAAAATGACAAACAAGAACAAAACATCAGTTATAGCAGGAAGTGGAAACCAAGTTTAACTCAGGAAGGCCTGTAAACAGACAGCAAGGAATGTTGTTTTATGATCTGCAGAGATCTTTGGACAATAAATTACACGGCTTACAAGGCTCAACTTCTCAAGTGGAAAGGTAAAGATAGAAAACTTGGATAACGTGACATCTCTAAAGTTTTTTTAGGTAATTGCAAAAACTCGGGAGATTCAAGTCGCTTTTGATCCAGACTTAGTGTTGCACCAAGTCTGTCGCGACTGTGCAAGAGGAAAATGGCAGGTCGAGGTGCGAGCTGGGAGAAAAGGGGGGCACAAAATGGCGGCGACTCATTTGTTTTGGGGTTCAAAGTTTGGCCGACATTCACTCTTTGACTTTAGTCTTCCCTCAGCGAACGGGCTGACAGATCCTGAGCGACTTTACGAGGATGAGCGCCGCACCGGAGGCAGAGGCTATTGTTGCGCCGGGTTGAAAAGAGCCCCGTCGACTTGTTTGGTCCGACGAGTTTTTAAAACACACCCCGGCACGCAGAGAGAAGTTTCATTTACTAATAAAACCCGTTTGAGCTTTGAAAGCCTTGTGTGGGCCGGAGCCAGAACAGAATATTTTACTAAGCTTCAATTGCTCCAGGAAGTAAAAAAAAAAAAGAAAAAAAAAAAAGAAAAGAAAAGAAAAGAAATATATATATATATAATCTTCTAATAAGGAACCAGTGCTATTGCTGTGCGAGAAGAGCTGTAATAAAATCGACAGCGATCGTAAACCCTGCCCATAAAAATCATAAAAGAGTTCAATCGAACCACTGGAGTGCCCGACTCGGCCGTGTCCGACAGCGACCCTGCAGTCAAGTCCAGCGCCTCCCATTTTCCAGAGGTCTATTTTTCACTCTGCGGGGCGCTAAATGTGTGCCAGTTAAAGGGCTTCGCCGGGCCTTTGTTGCCGCCATATTAGACAGTAAAAGTAGCCGAGCAACAAGGCCCCTTAACTCCCCGATTCACGGCCCCGGCCGCATATAAACCAGGAGCGGAGGGCTGCGGCGGCGGCAGAGCCCTCCGTCATCTGCGGCAAAGAGAAAATTGGGTCTCCTCACCTGCTACCGCGGCTACAAGAGCGGCTTTGCGCCTCTTTCGGCTACATTTTTTCCGCGTGACAGGTGCAATGAAGGCATGAACAAACTGGTTCTCGGCTTCGGGAGCATTAGCCCGGCCTTCGGCGGCTCCCTGCGACCTTTTTACGAAGAGACAGAAACGAGGATCGCAGCCAAAACAGCGTCCGCGCCTCCGTTGTGCAGAAATTACGCAATATGATAACACGAGTTAGTTCTCCGGAGGGGCAGCGTTGGCAAATTCTCAGCGTTGGGCCGGCAGTTGTGTATTTTGCAGACGCACCACGGCTGGATTAGTATGAAAAAGTCACGAATATGAAACAACAGTTGTTTTCAGTTCAATATTTTTGCCCTACGTTCCCTCTCCAGGCTTCGAGGAGGAAGCCTGGCACTTTAAATACACTGGTCGTCAGCTCTGTCCCACTCGAGGGGACCAAACGCTATCTGAAGAGAAGAAATTGTGCCGTAAGACGCTGAATCAACACAAGTCGTGTCCATTCAACAATGTGAAGGACACCAAAGCATTTGCAACATTTATTTTCCTTACAAACACTCATCGTGTCCTTTCTCGATATTACAGTGTTGACATGAGAGGCTTAAAAAAAATCCCCCTTGCAAATGATAAAACCTCGTGCTTATATTTAATTTCAGCCGACACGCTTTCCCAACACTGGACATACGTTGCCAAAAAATGCCAAAAGTGCCGCGGAGCCCTGAAGCCCGCAGTGCGGCGCAGTGCCAACAAAAGCCGCGCTCTCCTTTCTCTCTGTGCTTCTTCTTTCCTTTGCCAGGCTACTCTCACAGACCCCAACCTGGCTGTCTGGCTGTCTGGCTGGCAGCTAATAGAAAATATGGAATGGGAAAATGACTGAAGCTCAACTAATCACACCACCAATATCCATTACTGGGAAAGGGGGAGAGTCGCGAGAGATAAAGGGGCGCGAAGGAGGAGGCGGGCTGGTGGCGGTGGAGCGGTGGAGTTGAGAAAAAGAGAAGAAGGGGAAGTAACAGGGGAGCTAACGAAGAGTGAGGAGAGGAGACGAGAAGAGGAATGGAAGAGAGTCGGGCCGGTAAACCCGGGGGGGATCCTGGAGCGGGCGCAGCATCGCCGCAGCGCTGATAGCTTTGTGATTGGGCGGCGCTGCTGCTGATGAGAGTGATTCTCTGCCACAGTGGGTTCCCCCTCTGCCACGATGCTGATGGCATTGTGATTGTGTGTTGTTTGCAGCCAAGTGTGTGTGTGCTGTGCGGTGTGTATGTGTGTGTGTGTGTGGTGGGTGCTCGCTACAGTCTGTGACCATTCATGCCTGAACCTCAGGGGACGGGGGTGCTCAGGGGGACTCAAAATGTGCTTCCCCCCCAGTGCTTGTCTTTTGGCTCCCATCTGCAGCTGCAGGATTTGGGTTTTACCTGCCCGGCCACCACTGCACACAACCAGGGGGGCCTCCCTCCGGTTACAGGGTGCAGCCCCGGCCAAAAGAGGCACCTGGGGATTGTTTTCTTTTTTTACTTCCAGGAGTTTTAGCTTCCGGGACATTTTGTGCATGTGCCAATGTCAAGTACAAGGAGACTAAGGAGAAATGGAAACGCACACGGGTAGGGAAGCAGTCTTCATTTTTGCAAACCAGGCCTGGAGAAGAGTGAGAGTCTGGGGAAAATAGGTGGGTTTAGTGCGTTGCATGTGTGTTATTTCTGGGCAGCGGCCCTTACAGGCCCTGCAGGATTTCCACCTGAAACCCTTCAATTAGCCCAGACTGGAACACCTGGATCAGCAGGTGAGTCTGACTTTGCCTCGCTAATGGCCCCAAATCAGGCCATTGACTCACACGCACACCTTCCCATTAGGCTGCGCACACATTCGCCTGCGCGCAGCACCGCTTTATCCCTTAAACACACGTCCTCCGTCCCCGGGCATTCAGAATTAACAGCTTGAGGTGAAATCACGGGCGTTCCGGAGGAGCGCGGCTGCGACGTGGTGCAGACAGAGAGATGATAGAGAGGGTTCGCTGTGATTAAAGATAGCCGCACCAGGAGGTCAAACGAGCGCTTGACATCAATTTAGAGCCACGGTTCAGGCCTCGTAATTGGAGCCAAGCGCCAGAGTCGGTGGCGCTGGCGTCTGAGCAAGAAGCAGGTTCCAGGACAAACAACAGTCACAGTTTGTGAAGCACAAAGGAAGGAGAGCATAGCAGAGATTCTTCCAAACCTACCGCAGCCTGAGTCACTTGGCAGGGATTAGAGGGACTATTGTGCAACACACACCCGCAAACAATAAAAGGGCGCAAACTTTGAAACCTGGTGTTTGCGTTTTGGTGTCAAGTGTGTTTGTGAGCAGCGCGGCGGCGGAAGCAGGAAGTAAGGAAGGAGGGAAGGAAGGACGGAGCTGCTCACTCACCTTGTGTTTGTCGAGTTCCAGTACACAACGTGTCTCTTGGCCGCGGCGGCGGAGATGATGTTGAAGAGGAGAACCGTGGCTGTCCACGCGGGCACAGCTCCAGGTGTCCGCGCGACGGAGCCCATGCTGACGTCAGCGAAAGGAGGGCCGGTAGTGGCGAACACAGGTGAGGAGTTAAAAAAAAAAAAAAACAACAACAAAAAAAACAAAACGAGTTTCCTGCAGCTGCTTCAACAACTTGTGGAAGTGACGAGAAGAAAAGTTTGCGTGTCATCTGCTGCAGAGTGACATGACGCAGAGGAAGCGCGCCTCCGTGAAGACCCGAGTGAGAGTCACAGGCTGCACACCGGTAGGTGTGTCCCTGACACTGGAGCCATGACGGCTTGTAGGACTCAAGCCTTAGGGAAGATAAAGGAAATCAGAGAGAAACTCGAGACGAGAGTGTCCGACATACAGTATCCAGCTGGAGCGACAGCGGACTCTGCCAGCTGGTTTGGCAGCAACAGGCTGCGGGGCGCTGCAAGGGCGGCGCCCAGTGTCCGAGGGCGGTGCCCACAAAACTTTGGGCCAATCACAGGACACGGGTGTGGTGGTTGTGGGTTCGCTCTCTCTCTGTGTGTGTGTGTGTGTGTGTGTGTGTGTGTGTGTGTGTGTGTGTGTGTGTGTGTGTGTGTGTGTGTGTGTGAGACGGAGGAGCGTGGAGTTAAATCCTTGTGAGGTGCGCCGACTGGCGTGGAGACTCGGTCTGTCACCGTCCTACTTCCGCCCCACCTTCGCCCCTCACTGTGCCCCCAGGGGCGGAGCTACGTGGTGCTCTGGGGTGGCCGCCGTTCCCACCCCACCACGAGAGGGGGGATAATTTAATAAAAAACAAGACAAAAAAGCCGCATATTTATATTTAACTTATATTTCTGACTTGATGATGATCCTTGATTCTGTTTTTGGGGAAACAAAACACTTAATGTAACCCTAGGGCAGTTATATAGGTTTATTATTAATATTTAACATTCGTGAAGAGTTACTGTTCTCTAATTCATAGCAATGTTTACAGGCCACTGAAAACATCTCATTAATTAACAACCACAGTAACAATTAGAATAATAATAGAAACATTCATGTAGACATTTCAGCTATCTATTGCCACTCCAGTGTGAGTTATGATTTTATCCTGGCCGCCACAAGGAACCCCACTACCCCCTCAACTTTTTAATCAATTACATATGTATTTATTTATTTTTTATTCATATGCTTTCGACGGATTATTAATTGTCATCTAATGCCTCATCTGAGGCATCTCAGTGAATGGCTCACAAGCTCTCCAACAGCAGAGAAGGTTCTGCAGGGTCGCTTCATTCAACAGGTACACTTTCACATTTTCCTCCCAGGACAGTGTTCCAATAAAGTCCCTCCAACAGCAGACACGGCAAAATGAGGCGTTCAGGGACCCCAACACACAAGATGAAACTGTGGGTGAGCGACCCAGCATGCAAGTGCTGTAGGTACAAATTTAGATCTGCCAAATATGGCTGTGTGTGTGTGTGTGTGTGTGTGTGTGTGTGTGTGTGTGTGTGTGTGTGTGTGTGTGTGTGTGTGTGGTGATTTTGTGTTGATATTCATTCTTTTTTTTGGTTGTTGTCATCCTCCACAGGGAAGGGTGTAGTGACAGTAATCACTGCGCCTCCATGGGTGAGAGCCACTGGTGGTCCTCTAATTATCTGATCTGTGTGTGTGTGTGTGTGTGTGTGTGTGTGTGTGTGTGTGTGTGTGTGTGTGTGTGTGCGCGCGTTCCTCTCCTGCTCCTCCGCTCACACTCATTCAAAGCAGCATCGACGGGTTATGAGCTGTTCCCACTGCACGATTGGATATTCCCTTTTCCCGAGACCACCCTCCGCTGTCCCTACCTTTTATCCTCTGTACGTATTGCGTGTGTGTGTGTGTGTGTGTTAGGACTCATTAGCTCACTTCCTGGAGGTCCCGATCATTAATTTCCCATGATGCCTCGGTGCTCCTGTGTGGCTAATTTGTCCCCGGTGAGCTAGCACTCACTTAGCAAACGTGGAGCAGGCCACAGAGGAGTAAGTCACTCTCCAGGGGTCTCTCTCTTCCCTCCTTTTGATGGATGGAAAAGGCTCAGACGGTCCCTGACAAATTTTTAGCACGAGTGCCAGAGGTTAACAATACTTTGAGAAAATTCATCTTGCTCCCTCTCCCCACCTCATTCTAACTCTGTTTGAAATTGTCTGCACAATGTAACAGTTTAAGTATTCAGCGGCGCCTCTGGCCAAGTCCTCTGTCTCCGACTTTAAATTGAGAAGTTTTGGACCGCCACTCAGATTAGATTGAAGGAAAAAATTTGTCTCTTTTCCCCAATGGGAGCACAAATTGAAATCAGTAGTTCCAACGCACTGATTTGCGAGCAATGTTGATTACGATGCTGCAGTTCCTTTCTTTCTTGTTGTGAAAATCTGTTGTGGCCAATTTTCTTATAAGGGAAGTTTGCTTTGACAAGTCTCAAAAGTTTCAAAGAAAAGGACAAGAGTTTCAAAACATCATATTTCTCCCATGACGGCTTGTTTGCACCGGCTGCCTCTTCTTCCCAGCAACAATCTGAGTGACCGGGCACATCATAAATCTAAAAATAAACAAACAAATAAATAAATAAAGCCCTCTCCCTTCTCCCCTTTATCTCAATCGGTCTTTGCGAACCCACTGATTACATAAATTCTTCTAAAATATACATGAAGAATGACGAAAAAAATGCATATGAACAAGGCCAAATACCTGTTAAAGCCGATGTTTCAAAACATAACTTAGGGAAAATGATGAACAGTGAGTGCGAAAAGCTGTTTCTTACATGTAGGTTTTGCCCTCCATCTGAGCTCCTCACCACTTCACAACAGTGAAGTCACAGTGAGAAACACAGCAGCATAATTTCTATTTATTTTTTTTGAATTAGCAAATCTATTTGAATCTTGGGAGAAATTTTTTATCCTTGAAAGCTTGAAACACAATTCATAAATAAGTGAATTTGTAATCTCAGCAGGCACAGTGTTTGTGTGTAACAGAGTTACTACTATTGTGTACCTTTGCTGTAGGTGTTCCCCAGTCTAAAGTGTTATTGTCAATATTCTCAGTGTTGTGTTTTTTATTGAGCACCCCGCAGGGTTTAAACTGATGCTGTCGGCTGTTTTTCTTTCTTTTTTTTTTTTTTTAATGTGCATATAAACTTACAAAAACTGCAAAAATTATCTTTGCAAGTAACTTGAGATTTGCTTTAGAACTTTAGAATTTGTGTTGTTTCCAATGTGTGAAATAGGGACTGATGGGGATTTCCATTACTTGCAAATGAGAGCCCTTTAAAGAACCAACTGCAAAATTCAGGATGTGGAGTCTCAAAGAATATGTCTAAAATAAACATAATGCACAAAGTTCATGATTTATTATGCACAAACTGGAATACATGATGCAGCCAGGAGCCTCCTTGCTTGCACACCCAGTCAAGGAGTGTGATCGTGCTAGCAGACAGAGGCTGAGGTTTGGCTGCATGCTTCGGTCGGTGGTCTTCTTGTTAACTAGTCTCGGCCCTGTGTGTGGTAGCTAACGCGGCTTAGCAGTGATTGCTTTGGCATGAAACGGTTTTATGTGTTTGTGTAAGATGACTATGTGTCACACTTGCAGTGTAACACCAATTAGGAACAGAGCTCCGTGTTGCCAGAGGGGAATTTTGCACACTGGTTGTTTCAAATTGATCCATAATATATATGTTTTTCACCATTCAGTAATCTACTAAGGGACCGCTATTGCCAACCTGTCGGTATGATTGAATTAGAAATTTCTAGACATCAAGATGGGCTGCGCCTCGTCATTTGACATTAAATGCCAAAGGGAATTTCTTGGAAGGGGGCTGGATATTTCCTCGGTCTCTCTCCTGCACTTCCTCTCCCCATTTTTCTCTCAATCATCACTTCTCCTTCTTCGTCTTTCCCCTTTTGTACAGTAGTGTCAGTAGCCTCTTAATCCTGTTATCTGCTCATATACAGACTGACACCCGAGCCACTCGCCAGAGCTGTGATCACGTAGCAACACACACACACGTAGACACACAATGTGAGCGCACGCTAAGATCCCCGTTTGTGTGTGTGTATAAATATATATATATGTATTTGCTCTGACTGGACTGGGTCCTCTCTGTAAATCCCACTATTTTTGCTCTCTCACTCTTTTAATCGCCACATGGCTGCACTTCAAGACTGTCCGTCACTTATCGATGGAGAATTCCTTGCTCTTCTTTTGTGTTTTGTAACATCCTTTTTCTCATCTCGCCATCACCAAATCGGCACAATGTTGTTTAACACTTGCATCACTCCCCATTTGGCGCAGCTGCTTTGTTCTCTGTGGCCCGGATAAATCAAACTTGGACTTGACCTTCAAGACTACAGTGAACTGGATGACAGAGAACCTTTGCAGGCATTTTGTGTGTGTGTTTCTGTTGTCTCAAGTCACTTTCAAACTGTATCGCTTACAGCAAAGGAGAATGTACAAGGCAATGACCAATGCCAGGATTCTGTTGCGTCGTTGTTGTTGTGTCCTATTTCTCTTTGCTTCTTTGCACTGTTGCCTGAGGGTCACGACAACATGATGCTGCTGATGCCTGGTGCGTCATGCAGATGAACTAATGTGTCTTTATGTGAACTGTACCAGGTTTGTGTGCACAGGTCACAGTAGTTCACTGGCAAGCTTGGGAGAGGGAAAGGGAATGAAAAAGCACTGCAATCTAAAATGTAACCTCTTGATGTCGCTGTTTCCTTTCCAAATCTCCAAAAAATTACATACTTAACCTTTAAGGGTCCTGGTTCAAGCAGGCTTGTCCATTTTATCATCATGTGATGCTCGACCTGGATCAGCAGCCGCCCCTTTGTCCACTTGAAAAGGTGGATCCACTCACAGTTTCATGATACGGTTGCAGTGTGGAAGCAGCCGCTGTGCCAAACTAGGAAGTGTTATTCTTGCTGTTGCTGATGCTGAAACAGGAAAGTCAGGCAGGAGATCGACGTGGGCGTCGTTTCATTTAAACAGCTGACTCACACTCAACAGCAGTGAATGTAAACAAATGGTGCATCTGATTTATTTCTTGGTTGGTTTTCCTGTGTATTTCTTGGTATAATCAGGCTTGGTGCACAACGCCACCTACAGTGTTGGACTGTGCGTCTATGCAAGAGCAACCTGGGAACAAAGCAACATGAGTAAGATAAAAGCTGACCAGCGGGGGAGAGCGAAGGAGGGCACGTTTCGTCTCGTGCCCAGGAACAGAATGAAACAATCGTTGTCGAGTGTGAGAACAGCCTGAGTCACCCGGGATTATTGTTGTATTCTGTTGGCTGTGTGAAAAATGAACCCGCTCTCCCTGCACACGTGCACTCGCAAAACAAGGTTTTTCACAAACTATTTTGCGGCTTTTATCTGTCATTTTGTGCCTTTCTTCTTCGTGGGCGCACCACTTATTTACAGCGTCGCCAGCTTGAAGGGGTCACCCCTTCAAATGAGTGTATCTATCATCCTCGCCTTTCCCAGCTTTTTTGTGAGAGCACATTGTGTGAGGTTTCTCGCTTGGTGTGTGTACCTCTGCTCTCTTCCTCCCACCCTCCTTCTCTCTCTCTCTCTCTCTCTCTCTCTCTCTCAGCATCTCACTTCCATAATTACAGCTCTGGACTCAAGCAACGATGGTAAATGCTTTTCAATTCCCTGCTCTCCATCAACTCCCCCTGAATCTCCGTCGTTCCCTTTCTCTCTCCAAGCAAATTACATCTCGGTTACTATAGAGACCTGTTTATTGAATGCCTTTTGCTTCACTTTGTCACTCACTCACTCCTCTGCTTTTCCTCCACCGTGTTTACTCTCGTCTCGCATGCGTTTGAATTGATTGTCATTTATTTGTGTCTTTTCTTCTACCTCCTCCTCCCTCTCTGTCTGGACTTTCCAGCTTATTCTTCCTGTGCCGTCTGAAAAGAAAAGATGAGGGGTGAAAATGTCACATAGATTTTGAGTCAGCGGCTGGGCTCTGCTGTTGTTCCCGTGTACCAAATGTAAGCAGATAAAGACGGCAAAGTCTCTTTTGCTGCCGCCGCCGCGCACTATCAATTACTATTGACGGTGTAAGTGGCCCCTGCTGAATACAACAGTCTGAGATGCGAGCAATCTGACTGCGCCTCTTCCCTCTCTGTGCTTTTTCTCTCCCAGCTGGTGATTCTTTATGTTCATCGCTCTTTGCAAACCCGAGGACCTTTTTTCTCCTCAAGTTCCACGTTTGTCACAGAGAGAGAGGAGAACCTCAAGGGTCGCACTCTGGATGATGACAGAAATTCATTCGTAACATTCCATATGTAGAGGAGAGCAAGGAAACATATTGATTTTTTTTTTTTTTTAAAGTAAATGAGTGCATAGTTCCTTTTAAAATCTGGATTTTCTTTCTCCGAGCAAGTGGCAAATGTGAACGTGAATGTTCACAAGAAATATGATATATTGTAAGAGAAACCCTTTTCTTACTTTGAAAAAAAATTATATTGAAGCTAAAAAAGAGGCATTTTAAAACTTGTAAAATTATGGCCTTATGCTCATGCTTATGCTTGTGCGAAACCACACAGCTGTGGTGCAAAGTGCTTGGCTGTGCAGAGAGTCACTTCAGTCGATGACTTCATACACAGGGTGGAGTGTGTCTGTAGTGTGTTCCACTTCATCCAAGAATCTCAGCCCAGGTGTCTGACTGATGACACTTTGAGCCGTCACGTGGCGGAGGAAGTGAAAACAATGGCTCTGTTGTACTCGGGTGTCCTGCTCAGTGACACGGCGACAGCCGCTCAGGGTGCGACGTTGATGCAGCCAACTACATCTGACTATTAGTCATTTGATTTACCCTGCGTGCACCTGCTCCCATTTGTCAATATGTCCTCTGCAAAAAAAGCTCAGTTGACAGTGAAAGCACACAGAGCAGCCACTCATCAAGCCACAGTGTTTGAAATAATACTCAGGAAGAATAAAACTACGGCTACGTTCAAACAGCTGAATTCTGATTTTTTTTTTGTTGTGTGCGCTCGTTCTTATGACACATTAAATGCAACTTCCACCAGTTGTGAGTCTGAACTGAATGCGACCCTGAAGGGACCCGTCTGCACAAAAGAGCTCCTATGGGTGACGTGAGCATGCAGACACGCACTGTATACGGGAGTAAATATGGAACCATCTCGCCTTGGCTTGTGTTGAACTAATAAACTTTCTCTACAACTGAAGTCAGCATCAATAGAGTCAAAAAATTGAAAGAAAAATATAAATAAGAAGGGAGCCAGGTTTTTCGCTGAAGCTTTTCATGGCCATGTCTGTACGACGGAGAGTGGTGGGACGGTGATGTTAGTGGCTTCACTGACACGGACTTCATTTATAATTTCCAAATGACAAGAAGAATGTTTGATTATATCCGTGACCGCCTCTCCGCAACACTCTCACAGCAAGACACTCATCTCTGGCGACCTATATTTGTTCTCTCCTTCGCTGTGAACAATTGATGGGATAAAGTGCTTTATTTTTGCTCTATCTATCTATCTATCTATCTATCTATCTATCTCCCACTCCACTTCCTGTCCCGCCTCCTCCCTCCCACTCGCTGCATGATTGGCCGGTTAGTCGAGTCAGATGGAAGCCATGCGAGGACGCGCTCGCCTGCTCTGCCTCTTCATCCGTCCTTCTTTCCCTCCTCCCTCCCCGCATCCCTCTGCTCCCTCTCTGAGCCCAATCCCCAGTAGTAAAATTAACTTTGAGATGAACAAGGCTGCTGTGCTTTTCACGTGCGCTGCGATACTCTGCCAAAAAACCCAGCGAAGGTTACGTCTTGATCGGCTGCCAAAGGCGATGCCGACATCGTGACTTGCAGCTTTTTACTCGATTTATGCCGTGGTGTCTGTGAGACCGTCCATCCGTGTGCCAAAGAGATTTTCAATTCAAATGCAGCCAAGAAAGCAGCAGCAGCAGGGCAGTCAAATAGCTGCAGTGACCGGCCCTTTACGACACGTCGAGGGTTGAACGCTATCATAACACATAGATCCCTCACCTGTGGGGCCCTGGATGAGAGAACCAGAGGTAGGAAGTAACCACTGTACTCAAGTAGTACTCATGTATCTGTACTTTACTTGAGTATTTCTTTTTCTGACCACTTTTTACTTTTACTCCCTTCATTTGTACAGAAATATCTGTACTTTCTACTTCTTACATTGGAAAAATATGCGGGTTACGTTTGTGTTTAAATGATACATTTCAGAACCTGTTCTCTCTTACTTTTACTTGAGTAAAGGAGATGAATCAGCATTTTTACTTTTACAGGAGTATTTTTTACACAAGTCTCTGTACTTTTACGTAAGAACTGAATGTAAATACTTTTGCCACCTCTGGAGACAACAGAGTAAATGAAGCAGTTTCAGAGACTCAAGTCACGCTGTCAGCTGAACCTTTTTAAAAACAGTTTTCTCCACTTGTAACAGAGCAGTGGACACCAACTGCACACTCTGCATCCGAGAAGCGTTTTTCATTTCGTTGCCACAAATTGTACCTAGTTCTTTGCAGTTGTTGTTGTTTTTTAGGCAGGGACAATTCTTTCTTGCTTTGTTTGTTTCCTTGCATTGATTCATGAGGATGACGCATTGGTGGAAACTCAGACCTGATTTCCCGCAAGTGCGACAATAAAGCTAATCTCCAGCCAGATCTCCATCTTTCCTCCACGCTGCTGTGCTGACAGGAGAGGCTGACTCAGACAAGAGACAGCCCGACACTCTGTGTGTGTGTGTGTGTGTGTGTGTGTGTGTGTGTGTGTGTGTGTGTGTGTGTGTGTGTGTGTGTGTGTGTTTTCCACCTTCACAAAAGCCGCGTGATTCTCTACATTTAAACGTCTCTTTGCGAGGAGCCGCATGAAATCTCGCAGACACCGGCGTATTGTCGAGTCGGTGTTGGCACTCGCAGCCTCTCCTCATTAAAGGTCAATGTTCTCTGCTCTGTTTCCGTCTCTGCAATCTCCCACTGTCACTGTGTGTTTTTTTGCGGGCAGCAATCTGATGGGTACTTGGCAGCCGTGCTCATGTGGTAGGAACTAAAAGCAAGTTAATTGTTCCCCGAGGAACCATTCAAGCAGACCGGACCACTTAGAATTATAGGCCGAGGATAAAATGCAGATTTGAATTTCCCCCTTCCAGTCTGCCGATGACTTCCCCCCCCCATCAACGATTTTTTCCAGTGAGTTATTGCTGCGGAACCAGACGTTTGCCTGAGTGTGTGTGTGTGTGTCCTCAGACCCCCTCCTCTCTGCCGCTCCTCCGCCACAGTGTCTGACGGGTTTACAGTGAATACCTGCAAACATTTAATTAAAAGGCAAATGTGCACATTTTCCAATAACCCCGCCTCCCTCGCGCACTGTAATTAACTCGACACACACTTGTTCTTAATTGCACTTGCAGGGGGCAGAAGATGAGGCAGCGTGCTCAGCCCATAGCTAAGACCACATTATTACCGCCATCAAATACAGCTCTATGGCAGAGCGCTGGAGATATATCTGAACAAGGGGCCAAAGTAAAAGTTTTGAACCCCCACGTGCGGCCCTGCTCCCTGCTAACTTTAATAATTAATTGACATTTATTGTCCTATTGCTGGAAGACGGAGGATTATCAGACTGTATCTCGGGCCGCGCTCACCCTCCCCTCCGCACAAGGCGGCTGAAAGTGATATCTGGTAATGATTGCCCTCCCGTTCTCTCCTCTCCCTCGCTGTCTTTCAGTAAATGAGGGAAAGTGATATGGTTCTCTAATGACCGGCGTGAATAATCACCCTCTAAATAAAGACTCTGTTTGGTGCCAGAAATCTCCCGGCCAGTTCTCTCATTAACTTTCTCATCCTCTGGTGCACGAGCTGATTAACACACATGTGAATTTGCCACCTCTGACTTGACATTATTTTGTTCTCTCTTCCAGCGCCGCTCCGTCACTCTTGTCCTCTCGCTTCAGACCAGATGGCCGTAATTTATGTGTTTGTCAGTTTCCACCTCCTCAGTCCATTACAGCTGTTGGCTGTGTGTAATTTTTTCTCTCTCTCTCTTCGCAGATCAGAGAGGAGCTCAAATTGACATCCATTTCAGCCGCACGTTTAGCTTTTATATCCTCCGCAGGAGTGTGCGTCAAGAGAGACCGGAAGACTTGAAAGAGCAGGAGAGTGCTGGGGAGATAAAAGAAGGAGAGTGAGGAAGGAGAGGAAGAAAAAAAAAATCCTCCCTGTCTGTCCTCACATTTATTTTGTGCTTACTAAACTTCTTCTACTCCTTCTCCTTCTCCTCCTCCTTCGCCTCCTCCTTCTTCCTCTTCTTTTTTGTGCACTTTGGGTTTCTGTTGAGGAGCTGAGTTATTAAAACGCCAACCTTTCCAACAAGAGGCAATAAATCAAACTAAATATCCAGGGGACAAAGAGAGGGAGAAGGAAACATGGAGATGAAAAATTGGGAATGCAGAAATCTAGGAAGGGAGATTTGATGAGCTGACGGCTTGGGAGAAAGAGAGGGGAAGCTCAATGAGAGAGCTGTTTAAAAAGCCATGTGAGATGAGATGAGAGAAGGAGGAAAAATTATGCAAAATCTTATCTGGTCGGTCTGACGCCTCTCCAAGTTTGATTATAGTCACACAATCCGGCCAATCAGGGTTAATTCAGCATCGGTGCCAAACGGTTTCTCCGTCAGCAGCTCGCATGTGGGGGGAAAATGCAGCATCACCACCGCAAAAGGCTGAGCACCAGTTGAAGAAAGACACGAGTTGTTGTGGTTATCGTTGATGGACTGCATATAAAGTTCTGTATACAGATCGTAAGCCGCATATCATCGGGACGGTGGTAATTACAGACGAGGAAAAACAAAGGAAAACAAACAAAAAGAAAAACATGAAAGTCCTGGACGTTTAATCTGAATTGTCAGGAGTAAGAACACTCAAAAAGGGCAAAACACCGAAGGACTTTGTGTGGAAGAAAGAAAAACATAAACGAGGAGCAGATTGAGAAACCACAAAGAAACCACAAAAACAATTTAGACAAAATCTCCCAATTTTGTACAAAATATGAGAGGGCGGTTCTTACACTAAATGGTTCGAATCTTCATTGTATTACAGAAATACGCAAAAGATTCATTGTTGGTGTACCAGAAATGAGCATAATTCCAAACAGCGGAACTTCAGATGCTGTGAATCAAAGACTGCAATTGGAGTCTCGCCAGATTCAGATCTGAGATTTTCTCACTGCTAATTTCCTGCAGTCGTGCGGCTGCGAGCCACTCTGCTAACTTATTGCGCAAGATATTGCAGGACTATAAACACCACTCGAACACAAAGTTAGTGACACTCACAATGTGTATCTTATTGCCATGAGTTGGTTTTGTTTTTACAGTTAATCTTTTTTCATTAAAAAATAATAATAAAAAGACTACACAGGATGATACATCATCATCCTGCAAAAAAGTGCATGCACTGCCTCTGGGCTAGATTTGTTTCTCTGCAACAGGTGCCTGGAGGGCGGAGCTCCGTCCGACAGCACCTGGCCTCCAATTAGGCTGAACGAGCTGCACCTGCCTGCGCTCTTGCTTTTTGTCTGGCCATGCCACAAAATGTCACGCATGCTGGAACTGAACCCAGGATCTCAACCTAACCTGGCTCAAAAGCCTTGACAAATTTACTGATGTCACAATATGGTAATATACTTTTTTTTCTTTTTTTTTTTTTTAAATCCATGTATTGCAAATTTACACACTGAGGCTTTAAAGAACGATTCCCTATTACGTTTTCTAAAGGAAGGAACCACCTGTTTTCGGAAGGATGCTTCAAAGCCTCAGGATTTTCATCTTTACTCGGCACTGACGTCACTTCAATATTTTCGGGATGCGTTGCAACTGTTGCCGTCTGAGGATGTCACCTTTGAGGCGTTCAGGAAACCTGATGATAAACAAATAAATGATACATTTACAGGAATCCGAAGCCAAATAACTCTTGGGGTGCGACGAGCGCAGTGGAAGAGCATTAAAACCGCCGTGTCGATGCTTAAGTGGCCGCGACAGACCTCTCTGCTTTGTTTACTCTTTCGACTCTGAAGAGGAGGAGCGGGAGGACGAGGGGAGGCAGCACGTGCCGGACACTGAGAGGCTGAGTGGTTAAACGCTTTCGACCCTCTTAAGTGGCTGTGTTTTTTTTTCTCCTCTCCTTCATCCCCCTCTTTCCTCCATTTGTCTTTAAAGGCCTAATTTAACAAGAACGACATCAATCATAAGTCAGACCCACAAACACGCACATGCACATGCACTCACACGCACGCGTGTGCCCCGGGTCTCCATACAAAACCGCGTAATGTACAGCAGCGATGTCAAATTCAAATACACAGTGGGCCAAAATGTAAAACTTGGACAAAGTCTCGGGCTGACCTTGATATTTATTGAAAAAATCTTCCTACAGGCTTTAACAGTGAACCTTTTTATATGAACCCAAACGGGTTTTGCTTCAGCTGAATATGGAACTGGTAAAGCTTAACTCCATATTGCACACATGCAAAATTGAATTTCAAATGAAAGAATAACTCGAAATAAATAAAATGTGAAAAAAATTGTCTTACCTTTTTTATGATTTGCAGCCTTTCGGATTTAAATTTCAAGAGTAACCTTTTTCCTCAGGCTAATAACACATTTGAAATTAAAATAACAACAATAAGCAAATCAATAATAAAAACAAAAAGCAATAATAGCAATAATCATAATATTCATCAATGAACATCCTGTCCTGATTGATGCACCAAAATACCAGCGGAGCATTCTGGGATTTGAAGTGTTTGCGGTGCATGTGTTGTATAATAGCGGCAGGCCAATTGTAGCAGTGATTTAGTATTGCCCCGCAGGCCAAATACAAATACACTGTGGGCCAAATTTGGCCCGCGGGCCAGAGTTTGACACATACGATGCACTGCAATAATGGCGCCCAGTGTCTTTTTAGGAAGGCGCGTGAGTCTCTCTGCGTAATAGAGATTCAGGAGGCGAAGTCGTATCGAGAAACGCTCTGGTCTCCATCGTTCAGCCCACCGGCTCGTGCGACAGGCTGCCTTTCAAAAGAGAAAAAGCTTGTCTGAGGGTAATTCTGTAATTTATTTTTCTTATCAAGCCTCTCGGGGTGTTTGACTTCCTATGAAAATAGAATTTTGTAATTACCCTGCTGAGAGCTAATTTAAGGTACTCTTCACAAGAGACACCGGCTGATCAAAAGTAAGATAAGTCGCGGGTCTTGGCTGGTGACAGCCACAAGTTACAGATGTGACAGCTGGTCGCGTTCAAAGGTACGCACGTTCTTCAGCCCGTAATTTGGTGTATGATTATTATGATCGTTCTCAGGGATGCACATACCACCTGGAATCAGACTTCCTGCTGAAGGAACGGCCCCTGCTCAGTGCCTAGTGCAGGGAATTGGATTGAAACGCCTACGCTGAGAAAACAACTTTAAAGTCCTAATGAAATGTGCTCCCTTATTCGTTTTTTTCTCTGTTTTTTTTTTACGTTCTCCCTCCATCCACTGTAATTAAATGCCCCGCTAGTCAGCACTCTCAAAATACAATAAACAATTTAAATAATGACTTCCACCCCTTGTATCCTTTCATTCGATCACAAGTGCAGTTTCTACGCTCCTGCTCGCATGTTGGTGGGTGTGCGAGAGTTTGACCCCGGACGCTGGACTTGAAAAGACAGAGACGCGCCAGACTGGTACGAACAAAGGCAACAACTGTGTGCGCATGAAAGCAGCGTAATGAATAATGGAAAAGATCAGTGGGGAAAACATTAGTCTCAGTCTTGGGCTGTTGTTTGTTGCGCTGACAGCATTCACCATTGTATTTTTCTTTATTTTTAGAACGCAAAATAAAGTATTATTTTCATTTGAAATGTATTTTTTACTTGATTCATTCATGTGCTTCCAAGATGCTGGCTATTGTCAGATTCTCAGAGACAGTCGCGTCATGAGCTCAGTGACACTGTACAGTAACTGTGCTGGATGCTGTATTATCTGTATGTTTTCTATTTAGTGCATTTTTCGATAAACCTTGCTGAGACAAGGGTTTCTTCCTTTAAAAAGCAGTGTCAGCGTATCAGCCTCAGACAGACAGAGGGAGAAAAAAGTGAGTCTTCAATTGATTTTTTTTTCTTCAAACAGACGATGCCTCAAATCGCAGTACACAGGGCGGCCAAACAGGAAATGAAATTTATCCTCGACAACCAGCAGCTCTTGGGGGCACATTGATATTTGTCTGCTTTAATTGCATGTGGTACTTTACCAGAGCTCCAGCCTGTGTGTAAAAAACCCAGCAGATTGAATCAGGTTCAGGGTGGAATTATCCTTTAATTCGGACATAATTGTTTCACCTAGGCTTATCTCCTATTGTTTCTCTCCCCCAATGTTTTTCCAACTATCTCCTGTAAGTAGGACTCACACACTCACACACACACACACACACACACACACACACACACTACCACCTCAAATACACAGAGGCACTGCCACTATACGCTTCTGCTAATTGAATCACATATTACATTTGCAGGCAGATTCGTTTAGCCTGACAGAGTGGCGGCTGTAAGAGGGTCGGTGTGTGAGCTTTTTTTCTTTTTGCGTCTGTGCATTCTTCAGGATGGAGAACCTACGTATCAATTATTCATCTGGTGCACTGCTCAGTCAGATAGTCGTGAATCCATCTCCCACCACCTCCTCCCCGTGATGGAACACGCTGTGGTGGTTTTTCTCCACAAGCTCAAAGGCCAAGAAGATGTGTCGCGCCACAGGGTTGCTGGTGGAAAGATGGTTTTAGAGGTTTTCTCTCTTCAAAAAAAAAAAATCACAAATGTGATTGACCCGTATGAATTGGGCATGTCTTGGTCTTACAACCCAGCCTGAGCTCAGTGGCTAGATGTAGCGTTTGGATCCACCCTGTGCAATGTAGACGTTAGAAGACTCTCGTTGGCTGCAATATTAGACAGCTTGAACCAACGTTTGCAAATTTGTTTAAATTCTGCTCACATTTGCGAACACATCTGTTGAAAACCACCAGACATTAATTTTTCAGCCTGGCGTAACGCAGCTCTATTTTGTAATGTTGTTTGGCCACTGACGATGTTATGTTCTCTGGAATATTCCTTAAAAGTGCAAACAAAAAGAAAAACTGGCACATTTATACTGATAGTACATTTCATTATCACCAGAGTTGAAAATTCTGACTTACTGGCCAGCTAAGTCAATGACAACGCTCCCGTTTAGGTTGCAATGTGAGGGGAACCTCGACTGTTTTACCCGCCACTCGGTCTGTTTATGGTGATCCACAGTATTGTAAAACATCTACTTGCACATATGTGGTTTTACGCTTTGGGGCACAAACAAACATTCTGTGTTGCAGATACCAGCAAGACATGCTGACAACAAAACAACAGAGGCGTGCATACGGCTTTTCCTACTTGCTGCTGTCAACTCTATGGGATGTAGTTTGCAGCGCCACTTCTGGGGTAAACGTAATGCATTATTAATTGGATAGATGAAGGTAAGTATTGTTAGAAATCGAGCGAAGCTCGCGGGCCGATAAGCCTCCAAGGTTGAAACTGGGCTAGAGCCGCTTTGCTCATTTGCACAAACGAATGCATGGTTATTTCCATTCTGAAAAACGCGGCATGTGCGTGATTACTCAGCGCCACGCTGTGCACGTGTGAACGCTGGGAGCCAAAGGTGAGAGAACTGACACAGACCTCCCTCGGATCCACGCAATGCCTGTCGCTAATTGTTTTGTCCGTCCCTGTGGTCCCGTGACAGGAGAGGGATGCCGGTGACGGCGCTGACAGGCTGCTCCACAGTCAGAGAGGGGGAACATGGGGTGAGCCCAGGAGGACTGAGAGAAAATAAAGAAGAAAACAGTCAAGAGGACTGAATGTGTGTGTGTGTGTGTGTTTGTGTGTAAAAAAAAAGAAAGAAAGAAAGAAAGGAACAGACAAGGAAGTGGAGCGGTGAGAAGGCAAGATAAGAGGAGGTAAGTGCTTTTCGCTGCTGTGTCCACTGCATGTAGGAGGAGAGAGCCGAGACGGGGGGAGGAGGCACCGGCCGGCTTGGTGAGACAATAAAAATAGTGCTGACATTGTTACAGTTAATGCACGTGTTTGTCAGCATGTTACGGAGAGGCAGGAGCGGAGATAAAACCCTTCCCGGAGCAGTGATAAACAGAGGAGGAATGATGAGAGGACGGGGAGCGGGAATCAAAGTTTAGCGCTGAGGGAGGGGGAGGGTGGTGGTGGTGGTGGTGGGGGAGGGAGGGAGAGAGGGAGGGAGGGAGCAGGCGCCGGTTAAGGCCGCTCTGATTACAATACTAGGTGTTTAATCGTGGCCATTTAGTTAACCGCTTGTCGGGATCGATGGCGGGGAAATCGAGAAGGAGTAGAGGGGGAGATAAGTGCGGGATGAAAAGTGGCAGAGGAGGAGCGCCGGCGGGGGAGAGGAAAAACCTGGTTGCCACGCAGGGAGGCAGGAGGGGTGAGGAGGGAGGTGGGGTGAGGAGAGCAGAGGGAGAAGGAGCAGGCTGAGGAGAGGGATGGAGGCTCGCGATGATGGATGCGTTGCTCTCGTTTCGTGCCCCCTAACAAAGACTCTAATTAGTGTTTGTGTAATTCCACAATGTCTCCACCGCCTGCTCATCTTAATTAACTACATCCATCTTCCCCTGCTTCCATCCATCCCTCTCTCTCCCAACTCCCCTCCCTCCGCCCTCCTAAAATAACACACTGACTGTTTGAACCCCACCTGGACCAGACCTGCTTTTACTCACTATCTCTCATCGTGCCCACTTTTTTAATATATATATTTTTATATATATATTTCTCATTCCTCTCTGTCCTTTAGCTATGTGCATCCTGTCGTTACCTTACGGGCCCCATCTCGCCTTCTTTCTTCCTCTCTTTCTTTTTTTTTTTACCATCCTCATCATAATAAAAATAGCTTCTCAAATTTCGAGATGCTTGGCTTGTTTTATAAGGCCGTCCACCCAGAGCGAGTCTGGGGAGCTCTGTGTTGTGACAGCTCATTTAGTCATCCCGGTCATTAATTTCATCAATGGGCTCAGGAAGTAGCACAAACACACCAACACAAGGCTCCTCCATCCAAACAAAAGGCACTTTTGCACCCAGCTGCACCACTCAGACTTCGTTAAGGCTTACGATTAGACGGCGGGTTGTTATATGTGTAGCTGTTCACTTCTGTGGGACGACTCCAGGATGATGAGTAAGCTTGCTTTTTTGTCCATTTTAGTCTTGATTCTTGAGGTTCATTTGTCAATTTCAATTTCAATTTGCCTTTTTTGGGGTTGTTGTTTCCCACGCAGCTTACATATGGAAGCTCAGGCTTAATTATCTGAAGAAGTTTGCTACGTTTGATGGCTGACACCTTTATTCAAACTATGTCAATGTCTGGTGAGATCATCTAACAAAATACCAACCTGACAAATAGCTGATAGAAGCTGCAATAAGGGGATTTCAGCACAGCTTCTGTCAGCTGTCACGTCACAGAAACATTTTTCACCTTCTCCACCTCTTCTTTCCAGAGGTTCCAGCACACAGATGGCACAAATTAACAAGACAGCGTGGCTCTGCCTTGGTGACATTGTTGCCAGTAAACAAACTCTATATTGACAACAGTCAAGGAAAACGCCTATGCTTTTTCGCAGTGTGAGCATTACTCAGGTTGCGTTTTTTACGGTCTGACTGCTCAGTGTGCGCACATCAATCAAGAGCCCTGCCATTCAATTATAAAACACTTACTTAGAAATTGTGAGTTGAAATCGGAAATCGGCATTTCTTGAATTGTTTAGTCTGTGCTCAGTTTAAGGTCGGCTCCACAGGGGGGCCGACTTGAGCAATACTTTCAACAAGTCAACTCAAACTTCTGCCAGCCGTGCTTTATTTGTACCTCGACACTTCCAGCCGTGAAGTCGGAGCTGACCGACTCCTCATAAATGCCACTCTATTCACCGCAGCCCCCGTCACTTCCTGCTTTGCGACACAACAATAAAAAAAAAAGGAAGTTCATTCAGTCGCTCTGCAAACTGCGAAACAGTGCATAATCACCTTTAATTACACCCCCATCGCCACCAACAGACAATTCAGGAGCCACTCGACAACAAAACAAGGCAAGGAGGGAAACAGCACAACAGTGGCGCAAATTAATTTCCCGGATCTGGCTGCTCTTCAACAGTATGAGGGCCAATCGGGTTTAGGGGACAGTTACGCAAGTGGTGAATGGCAGCGGATGAGGAGAGACGGAGGCGAGAGAGTGAAGTGCATTTACAGATGGGCATGACAGGACTGTTGACGACCGGTCTTGCATTGTGTTATTGTAGAGAGCCGCAGATGGATCGGAGTACCTGCCATCATTTGGCCCCGCCGTCTGAAAATGGCTCTCCTGCCTTTCAGCCTTTCAGCAGTCAGTCAGTGTGACAAAAGACTGCTGGGAGTCAGAGCCCCTGTTTCACAGCGGCCCATCTCTGCGGTGCCATGCACACACATGTGATTACACACACACGCGCTCACACACACGCACACACACACACACACACATGCGCGCGCACAGGCACGCTCGTAAATATTGTGTTGCACACGCCGGTGCCCGTGAACTCAATCAGGAGAGGTGCAGGAGGGCTCTTAACGCTCGCTGCTGTGCAAATCTGGAGCTGCTGAAATGTACAAAAGAAAATCTGTTCTATTTATTCTTAGTGTTTTACATATTTGTGCGAAAATATAACTGTACATCTATATAAATATATATACATGTATGTATATATATATATATATATACATGTACATACATTTATAGATGGCCCGGAGTGTGAACTACCCGAGCCAAGATGTGCTGAGAGAAGCACAAATGGCTTTTCATTCCCTTTCAAACGGACACCAAAGATCCATTTTGCACCCATAATGCACCATCACAACACAGAATGCACCCCCCCCCCACCCCACCCTCCACCGCCACCACCTCCACCAGCACCTCTAAATATTCCAGCCGCCTTCGCTGGCCCAGATAGGCATCACGCCGGCCAAACGGAGACGAGGCGAGCGCGTGGCCATTGACGGCAATTACAAGCCAATCGGCTCCCACCTCCCGCTGAGGGTCAGGGGTTAATCTAGCGGGGTTTCACCTGACAGCACTTCCTCCGAGGGAGCTGCGCAGGTGGATGAGGGGAGGAGGCGGGGGAGGAGGAGGGTGAGAGCGACGGCCAAATAGAGTTAGAGGGAGGAAAGGGGAAGCAAATGGGGGGCAGAGATAGCGGGGACTGAGATGGAGAGAAATAGAGGGAGAGGGAAAGAAGAGAAGGGGGGAGGCCGGTCGGCCGGTTCGAATGGAAGAAAAGACTGTGGAAGGCACCTTCATGCGCCAATCTCACATCGGCTTAGCTCGCCGGTGTGTCTAACCTTTAACAGCAAAAAAGGAAGAAATGCAAAGAGTGACCTCAGATGACAGCGCAAGTTAAATCTCCTAATCTGTGAGCCCGCTGGGCTCCACGCGGCTAATGGAATGTAGATGTCGCAGGGGCATCTGGATTCTGCCGCCCGCCTCGCAACCTTTTGCGGAACGTCTTCCTCGTGTCGCTCGGGCTGTGCGTGTCCCCGCCGCCGCCGACAGCAGGAAGCGGTCACACCAGCCGGCAATGCGGACGTGATGAGCGGGAGGCAAAGGATGTGTTACTGTACAGCAGGGGTGTCAAACTGAAATACACAGTGGGCCAAAATGTAAAACTTGGACAAAGTCGCAGGCCAAAATTGATATTTATTGAAAAAAATCTTCCTCAGATACAACAGTAAACCTTTTCATATGGACCCAAACAGGTTTCACATTGATCTGAATATGGACCAAGCAAAGCTTAATACTATACATTAAATTACTTAATACTTTACACATGCAAAATCAAATTTCAAATTAAAAAAAATCATTAAAATAAATGAAATGTAAATAAAAATGGTATGGCTCTTTCTTATTTGCTATCAGCTTTCCTATTTAAATTTCAACAGTAATGTTTTTCCACGGGCTAACAATAAATTTAAATATAAAATAACAGTAAACCAATGGAAATAATATCCATATATAATACAATTGAACGTCTTGTCCTGATTGACGCAACAAAATATTAGTAGAGCGCTCTGGGATTTGTAGTATTAGCAGTGCATGTGCTGTATAAAACCAGCGGGCCAGCTCTAGCAGTGATTTTGTATTAAATAATGCACACACACACACACACACACACACACACACACACACACAAAACTTGAGATAAGATAAGTTGATTTTTCAATACTGTATATTTCAAATAAATTTTGGTTTATGTGAGTAGGAAATAGTGGAAATGAAAGAAATGAAAATTTCTGAAAGAAATGTAAATTTATCGGTGGGTGTTTGAAGAACTATTAGCAGTTATTTTGGGGCCAAGCGCTTCAGGAGGCAGAGAAGGCTCAGTCAAGCGCTGTTAACAAGAATCCAAACTTACTGATCACAAACACGTGGGGGTCCAAACACAGAGCAACTTTACAAATCCAAAATACTTTAAAGGGGTTTAAAAATACAAAGATACTTTGAGGACATGAAAGAAGTGGGTAAAATTCAACACTGTCACAACAGCAAACACACAAACACACTGGCTACGCACTAACCCCGCACCGTGAGGAGTGATTGGCCCGGTGAAAGGAAAAGCTCCAAAGCAGCACATGTGTGATCCGGTTGTGTTGCAGAACGGTCCGGGCGTGACCACTGGGAGGACGTTGAAAATGAGTTGTGGCCGATCGCACGTCTGGGCTCCCCAAAGTTTTAAATCAGTTTGCAGTAAAACACTTCTTGCTCGCAGCCAGCCTTAAATACACACGTGTTGGCAGGTTAACGAGGGTTAACGAGGACCAGGAGAGACTTCTCAAGGTAACCGGAGGAGGAGGAGGAGGAGGAAGAGGAGGATGAAGAAGAGGTGGAGGAGGGAAGACCGCAAGCAGGATGCAAGATGAGAGGAGGAAATACTAAACAAAACAGGAAACCAACAAGAAACTGACCGCGAAATGGCATCCAAAAACCGAAGCCGTGGCCATTTCCAACCTCAGGTTGGGCACGGCGTATGAATCATGAAAGGGTAAACATGGAAACAGGAAGCAGTCCTTCTCGATCATTGACCTATTAGGCTTGGCAGTCATCTTTAATCTGTCGGGTAATTTTATTTAAATGAAATTAGTTTTTTGTTTCCTCTCTGCTTTCTGTCCAGGTCTTCATGAGAACGCAGACTAAATCAAGGTCCTTGCATGTGAGTGTGTTTACAGAAAGAATGAGGGATAGAAATTTTGGCAGGGACGCAAAATAAATTTAGGTCCCCTTCTAAGCCTTTCAGACTCATCTGAGGTGCTTGATTCTCCACAGAGCGGCACGGCCTAAATTAGTGAGAGGCAACTTATCAGTATTTTAGTTTTAACAAGCAGCCTCAACTGATTAAGGGGAAAAGAAAACACATCTTGGCTGGGTTTCCATGACCCCTAGAATTGTGCAAAACCTAAATATCGCAATAAAAAAACTGTATTGGCAACAGCTAAATTTGGAAAAACCTCTCAAATATGGCTAAAAGGTTTTGACGCTCTCTCATGAGGTGGTTTTTGACACGTATCAATATGGAGGGACATCACAAAAGTGTCATGGAAACAGTTTTCGCATTTTCACATCAGCGGACGTGATGTACGGAGTCACGTGACCAGTTCAATTCAAGAGAAAGTGGTGCGTTATGTTCCGACGGAGGAGGAGACGGAATATTTTTTACAAGTAATCAAAGAGAAAAATATAACAACCATTCTTGACAGCAAACAAAATGGAAATGCAGATTTATCGCAAAACATTTTGTACCTCCATCCTCCTCAAAGTGGGGCCTCGCGGGATGAGATTTGTCAGGGAATTCGGCGTATGCGCTTCACACCATTCACCGGAAACACCTGCAAATCGCAATTGTACGAAATTTCAGAAATATCGCTTTTATTTTGCGAAAAGCTGTCATGGAAACACAACTAGTGACTCGTCACTTTGAGAGCCACACGCTACTTTTAGAATATATTTTTAGATTATTTTTTTTTTACATGAACAAATGAATGAAACAAGTTTCTCTGCACTGGACTGTCTAAATGAGTGACAGAGCGAGTTCCAGTGTGTTATTGGGCGCCGACCCGCCTCCGTCCTGTGGCAGCAGCACTGACACCAAAACTTCTGAGGTGGAGGTTAAACACGTGAAATCATTTTTTTTTTCTCCAACGGCATTTCCCGTCGAACCTGCCAAATATTTTGACATGGAAGGAGAGAAGATCAGTGAGCCGCCAGATCAAACGGGGGTTGCAGTGCATGCAAGTGTGCAGACTGTTTGAGAGAGAAAGAGAGAGAGTGTGTGCATGTGTGTGTGTGTGTGTGTGTGTGTGTGTCTGCGTGCATGCGCGCACGTTGAAAGAAGCAGGGCAAAACATACTCTGCAGTGTGATGTTTTCTACCAAACTCTGCTCCATCCTCTTCATACAAAACAGTGATCCAAACTCAAAGCAGTGTGTTTGAGTGTGTGTGTGTGTGTACACGTGTGTTTTTTTGTCTGCTGCCACTAGCAACTAGTATTCATATTCTTTCACCTACCTTCTTTCTCATCTTGCTGTCTTTAAAACATCACGACACACACACTCTCTCTCTCTCTCTCTCTCTCTCTCTCTCTCTCTCTCACACACACACACTCTCTCTCACACACACACACACACACGCCGATTGTATTTGTCTTTATCAGTCCCTCCATTTTCCCCTCCCCTCCTTGTGTTCGCTCTCCTACGTTCAATATTTCATGCCGTTGAGAGCGGATCTATTCTGAGCTCTCTCTCTCTCTCTCTTTCTCTCTCTCCCTACACATGCCCTCTCCCTCCTCTCCTTCCCCATCCCGCCATCTTTTCTCTTTCTTCCTCTCACCAACCCCCCCACACATCACTCTTTCTGTCCTCTCCGTCTCTCCGCACCTCGATAAATCTCCCTCCTCCTCCTCCTCCTCCTCCTGCTCTCCACTTCTCATTGCTCTCCTAATGTTCTGCGGCCCATCCAAACTCTTTCTCCGAACTCTGACTCACGCTCACTCCGTTTCCTCACCCCAACGCCACCTCCCAACCCCCCACCCCCCCACCCCGTCCCTCCTCCGTGGCCGTCTGCTTTGCGTGACTGTTGGAAGGTATCGGCTCGGCTCCTCCATCCCTTAACCCCTCACGCCTCCCCTCCATTCATATTCCCCCTTGGCTTCCATTCCAACCAAAACACAGAGAAAGCCCTGTTCTTTCTTTTTGCACCTCTCTCCCCTGTTTTCTTTCTTTCAGTTTTTTTCTCCTTCTTTTTTTGCATCCCCTCCCCCACCTCCTCCCTCCGTCCTGCCACCCCGTCACCGTTCTTTTGCTCCCGTCCAATCTTAGTGCCACCTCTCTCCTCCTCCTCCTTTTCCTTCCCTTTACTCTAGCATACTCAGCTCCTCCTCCTCCACCTCCCTCCACCCCCCACACATCCCCCGCCCCCACCCCCCGAGCCTCCTCCTTGCTCTTAGCCCCGCACCAGTGTTGTTTTAGGCACAGCAGTGAAAGGTAAACAGAGGGATTGAAAATTCATGTCAGTCAGTCGGGTGAGAGAGGGACGGCAGGGGAGGACGGGGGGGAGGAGAGGAGAGGGCAGCGGAGGTGGTGGGGGGTAGTGGGGGGGTGGGAGGCGGTGGGGTTGGGGAGGGGGGGAGTGTCAGTACAATTTACTAACACAACAGTGAACAGCGAAGCGGGCCAAGACACAGAGCAAGCGGGAGGCGGAGTGAGAAAGAGACTCCTGGTTCAAGAATGCCATTGAAATGCAGCGCACACACACCAGTGTACGGGGGGGAGGAGGGGTGAGAGGTAGGGAGGGGTGTGAGGGGAGGGAGGGGAGAAAAAAATTATACAGTGTTTACTTGGATATTCACATGAGTTCTGTGTAGGTTTGAGCGTCCCGCTGAATCCTTGTCTACACTCTTTACGTCCTGCGGCCAACAAGGCCACGCGAGTCCTATAGGGGCCTAATATCCAATTATCAGTGTTGGGGGGAGGGCTGCGATTAGATTTCGGGGGCCGGGGGGGGAGAGAGGAGTCGGCTGACAGATGTGTTGTTGGCCGCCTATGGCTGGGAAATGTCATAAGAGCCCCGGTGTCGCCACATGCGTTCAGCCTCGAGGTCGTTTCTCATAATAACCCCAATACAAAAGTAATCCGGCAGCGCTGCAACCCAATCCAACCTGCATGATTAGAATTGACAGGGACGTTTCGCTGAAACGGAACGTTGCCGCCTTCTCTCCCTTAACGAAAAAATCGAATGCGTAAGCGAGAGATGGATAAGAAAAAATGAAAGTATGTGCTTCTGTTTGTTTTTGGTTTTCAGCTCCTTTCCTCCACGAACTGATTAGGTTTCCTTTAAAAGCTTGGCCATATGGTAGTTTTACAAGCGAGCCCTATTGCCTCTTTGCTGTCAATCACACAGGGCCTTTATGCAGATCAAATTTCCGCACCAAACTCCAACAAAAGCCTAATTCTTAGTTTCAAATCCCTTTAAAAATGTTATGTAAATTTATATAAATAAAATAAAATACTGCAATATTTTTGGTTGACAGTCCAAACAAGATGGTGCTGCATTCAAGGGTTTGATGACACTTTCTAATTAATTTTGATTGGGGGCAATTTTAAAAGTTGCGCAGTAAAATGCACAAGGTTGATCAATCAAAGAATAAAATGGTTACTTTCACCTTCTTTGTTTTTCATGGCCGTGAGTGATCATTATTCAGTCACTCTCAAAAAGACTGAAGGAATTCTGAAAAATGATCCTTTTAATTATTTTAAACAAAAACAACATCTATAATCTCTCTTTCAAAGTGTTGGATGAGACAACTGGTCACGCTCAATTATAAAAAAAAAAAAAGAAAAAAAAAAAAAGAAATATGCCTGCAAAAACCAACTCTGCTTCTACACACTTAACTGATTCAATAGAGCAAAAAACGCCCTCAAAGAAATGGTGACAAAAAAATCGCAACAGATACATACAAGACAATTTTTCTTAATTAAATTATTTGGAGATCGCGCTATCGACGCAACCAAACTCATGGCTTCGAATGCTCCACCGTGTATCATGCAATATGTATTTTTTGTGAACTAAATTTTTCTGGCAGTGTTGTTGTTGGTTGTTGTTGGTTTTACCCGCATGCATATTTCAGTGTAAGCGGGCCTTTAGCTTATTTATTTATTTACTCACTTATTCATTTTTCTGCTGTGATCCTCCTCAGCGCTGCACAAACAGAGATATACAACACGGCGGCGAGACGGAGGAGAAATGACGGACAGAGGGGGCAGGAGGTGGAGGCAGAGGAGTGCTCATTAAAGAGTTGCATGTCTGACGGAACCGTAAGACACGGAAAACTGGTGGCGGCGTGGAGGGGCAGCAGAGGAGACAGGTTCACCACCAGAGACAAAAGTGAACAAAAGGCAAGGTAAAAAAAAAAAAAAAAAAAATCGCCGAGCCAGGTGTCTGGGATCACAGCGCGGAGAAAGTTTTTTGCATGAGAGGGAGGAGGAGATGGAGTGGACAGCTCGGGAGAGGGCGGAGAGACAGAGGGATTCCCCAATGGCGTCTCATCTCTCCCTCTTTCGTGCTCTCCTTCTCCCTATTTCCCTCCCCTTTTCTCCCAATAAATCATCCTGACTTCTCCTTAACCAACTCATTCCCAGCAGGCGGCAAAAAAAAGTGTAACAATCTCTCTCTTATCTGCTATCTCTCTCTTTTTCTCCCTCCCTCCCCTCCTCCTCCTGTCTCTTTCGCTGTCTGGCCTGTTCCTCTCTCTCTCTTCTCTCTCTCTTTCTCTCTCTCTCTCTCTCTCTCTCTCTCTCTAACACACACACACACATGCACACACACACCTTTGATGCACAGTTTGTGGCAGTGGAGATGACAGAGGGGGAGGGAGGGGAGGGGGGGGGAGCAAATGACTGAAAATTATGCCATGTCTCTGCAGGATGGTGCAGCAGAAACGCAGCAGACACATCACACAGGTATGAAAATAACTCCTCTGCAACTTAAAGGTCCCGTGTTATGCAAAACTTCCCATTTGCGCCGCATTTTCCAAAGCCGTGTGCGTTCGCACTCATCAGAAATGAGAGAAGTCCAGCCGAAAGCTCTGCAGCTCGCTCTAATTTTTTATTTATTTATTTTTTTAAGTATATGTCTATATGCAAAATCCTTATAAAGCAGCCCTGTGTGATGTCACAAAGGCCTTCAGTTCTTCTCCTGGGTTAGTGGCAGCACCCTTTGCAAGGTGTTGGTTCTGGTCTTTGTCCCCTCGTAACATATTTTAATAGATTATATAGAAATATATTATTTTCAAACCTATGTGTTTAATATGGAACGGTTTTTATGCCCCTATCTTGGCCATGACGTCCTTTGCAAAAGAGTTTCTTAACGTCAGGGGGATCATTCATGGTAAAATACATGTTAAATTACAACAATAAACTAAAGCTAAAAAAAATTTAGATTTTCCTTTTTTAATTAGCCAATTCATCATGTGTGGCTGCTCTAAAGGACCTGTAGTTCTCCCCAAACCCCCCCCCCCCCCCCCCCAAAAAAAAACACATCATCTGTGCATCATTCGAACAAACCACTTCCAGCCGTCTGCATCACGTGACAACCTAAAGCCACTTGATTGGAGGTCATCAACCGCTCCTATACGTGCGGCCTGCTTCATCTGTATCGTCTGTGTGCTTGGTGTCGGCCGGGTGAAGAATGCATGTAAAGGAAGTGCGTGCGTGCGTGCGTGCGTGCGTGCGGGAGCACATGCACACACGATGCAGGTGCGCGCTTGCACGCCCCCCTTCAAAGAGGTTCGCACGCGCTCGTAGTAACGCATTTGACTGACTTACAGTGTCTGGGGAATCCAAGCCAGGAGGTGTAGCTTAACCTTTAGAATAAATATTCACTGCTGTGTGTGTGTGTGTGTGTGTGTGTGTGTGTGCGTGTGCGTGTGCATGTGTGCGTGCGATGAAAAATTGACTGCAGATGGTTGCTTTGCAGATGAATCTGGGCAGAGAGAAGAGAAAGAGGAATGGGGGGAAAGAGGGGGGCAGAGAAGTGGAGGAGGAGGTGGAGGAAACCAGGCCCCCAGACCCCAACATGGTAGCCAATTCAGCGGCCAGCGCAGACGCCGAAAAAGTTTTTGACTACCGCACTATAGGGCTCATAGAGCTTGGGCACTTCACATCATGTGGCTGTGACACATGGGAAACATCAGGACGCATCAGCCAATCAGAACGAGCCAATGCACAGCAGTACGTATGATGCCGTGACGTCACTCTGGGAATAAAATCTTTTGAGGTCACAGTCGTCCTGTCTATGGGAAAAATGCCTTTTGAGGCCATGGGATTTTTTTTTTTGCTGCAGTACCTCGAGTGGCCACTGGAAAAAGAAATTGCTCGCCGCGTCATTGCCAATCCAGTATCCAATTCTTATAAGCCAATACGGTTGCAACCGTTACCATTTTGGCCTCTGCTCCCTTGGGGTTCCAAGCAGGCCAAATGGGGGCAAAAGTGGTGATCTAGCACAGGGCAGGGCACTGTTTGGCTCAGAGTTTTCACGAAACACGAGTGTGAGTTTTTAAAGGCCCAACGTGTAGATATTTACATTTACACATATTGAAAACTGAAATGCTTATTTAACTGTGCCGTGGGCGAATGAAAGAGCTGCAGACGTTTTTGTTCTCGGTGGCCAAAGACAAAGTTCAAAAAGAACCTCAAAAAAGTACAACCGCTAGCTCATGTCGATAAACTGTTAGCCACACAACTGTTAGCGCCTATGTTTTCTCTGCTAAGGACAGCGTTTTGTCAGTATTGCACAAAATCATTCTAAGCCCTGATGAAATGCTTTTGTGAAAAACAAAAAGGTAAAACCTATGAATGGGGGCACGGAAGGCATAACAGATGTCAAGGGACCCTCGGTCCGCCTTTGCAGCGGTAACTCCACCCACGCTGAGCTGGGACCACGTCGCGGTGGAAACACAGTCGTGCTGAGCCGAAGTGGCCCGAGCCGATGAAGCGCTAGTGGAGATGAGCCCTAATAAATCCATGAGAAAGAGGAGAAAGAGGAGGATCCAGAGCTTTCCATTTTTTTTTCCAAACAGGAGAGGAGGTCGAAGATTTGGTAGTGGTGGTGGTGGTGGTGCTGCTGCTACTGGTGGGTGGGTGGGTGGATTCTAGTGGTGGGTGGAGGAGAGAGAGAGAGAGAGAGAGAGAGAGAGAGAGAGAGAGAGAGAGAGAGAGAGAGAGAGAGAGAGAGAAAATCAACTTGCGCACGCCTGATGTGCAGCGTCTCGGCCCCAACATTGGAGGAATGCGCTTTTGTCGCGCGCAGGAGGCGGGGCTGGCAAGAAGGGGACGAGCGCTGCCTACCAAACAGAGAGAGAGAGAGAGAGAGAGAGAGAGAGAGAGAGAGAGAGGGTCCGGTGGCCGCGCTGCTGCTGCTTTCACCGTGAGTGAGTGAGCGATGCTCGTCGGATAGAGTCTCGAGGAGCTCGTGCAACTGCTGAACCCGTCTCGCGGAGACTCGCACGAGCGCAGCAGAGAATCCCGCTCTCGTGTGCTTGGCGCAGCTCGCTCTTCGTCTTCGTCTTCGTCTTCTTCTTCTTCTTCTCCTCCTCGTTTGACGGACTTAAAGAGGGAAAAAAAACTGCAGCATCACGCAAAAGAAGAAGAAGAAGAGTTTGCAGAAGGAAGAAGGAAGAAGACTTGGCTTACTGTTAATATTATTCTACATATTTTCTAATTCGTGTTTCTAACGCCGGCAGCGTGCTCCTCTGCTCTGCTCTCGTGGATTGGACCGGTTTCTTGCTTCGGAGGAAGAGCGACCCCCCGCTCGGACCCAACGCCGACCTCCTACACCCATCTGGCGGGCTCCGAGGCAGCACAACCCGGTGAGGACAGCCGAGGACCAGGCGTCCCCCCCCCCCACTATCACTATAGGACCCCCACAAAACCAACTCTTCTTGGGGTGGGAGGGTTGGAAAGCCTCAGGAATTTTGGGGGTGGGAGGGGGTGCTAGTTTAATGGTTGGGGGTCGAGGGGTGGAGGTGGGGGTGCTGCACCCCAAGTCACTTGACACCACAATAGACTTCGACTATTACAGCAATAATTAACCACAGCCAGACTATTGCAACAGTCCTTCTCCTTGTGTCGCATGCGTGAAGCTTTTGTGTCTTTCTCCTTCCTCTTTTTGTTCCCCCCCAACCCCAACCCCACCTACCACCCCCACCCACATCCCACCCACCCACCCAAACCCGTCTGCTAGGCATTTGCTGCTGGGATGTTTGAGCGTGGCCGTTCGCTGGTGGGTTAAAGGGACCGAGAGAGTGGCCGCTGGAGCAGGAGGAAGAGGAGGAGGAGGAGGAGGAGGAGGAGGCGGAGGAGGAGGAGGAGAGAGCCGAGGGACGGAGGCCGTACGAGGAGGCGGGAGGATGGCTCTGGTGGCGCTGTCTCTCCTGGTGCTAACGAGTCTCACCTGGGCGGACCTGCTCCAGGTGTCCGCCGACAGGCACTCCGTCTATTGGAACAGCTCCAACATACAGTAAGAACCCCCCCTTACCTTCTTCTTGCGTGTGTGTGTGTGTGTGTGTGTGTCCTTGTGATCTCTGTGTGTTCTCCACCGGCTAAGAAAAATGTCCTGGTTTGCACTTCCAATGCTCTGAGCTTCACTCCATCCGTCCGTCCTCCTCCTCTTCCTCTGCTGGGCACATCAGCACCGACCGACTGTAACTCTCTCTCTCTATCTTATTTTTTTTAAAGTTGAAGAAAATATTTGCCCATTACCGCAAAGAGCTAAACAGGCGTCTCATGTTCCTTCCCAATTCCGTGTGTCTGTGTGTGTGTGTGTTGCTGGGTCCCCTGCCTCCTATGTGAGGTCAAGGTGGCTCCACTCCAGATCATCTCCCTCTCTGACACATTTTGTGCGTGGAACTATCGGTTGTGTGTGTTTAGCGCTCCTCCTCCTCCTCCTCCTCCTTCTCCTCTTCCTCCTCCACCTCTCTGCCCCACATGATGGAGGAGTCGACAGAAAAGGAAAGAGTTCTGCCTTCTTCTTCTTCTCCTCCTCCTCCTCTCCTCCGTCTTAGAGCGCTCGTTCCTCTGTCTTCTCCTCGATCTGGTTCAATTAGGAGCACTTCTTCATCCTGACCCCATTGTGCTGCTGCGGTGTCACCGTTCAATCTCTCCCCCTCGCTCCCGCTGCGACGTGCTCTCTCCTGCCGTCCCTCCCCGGCCCCCTTTATTCCTCCTGTTTACACGCAGTCCGCTGGCCTTTTTGTTATCCGTCTAATCCCTCGCTAGTCGCCTCTCCATCTCCGTCCGAGTTGAAAATCTTCTTTTCCTCACGCTCGATTTTTTTCCTGATGCTCCTCCAGTGAGTGAATTGCAAGTCTGTTGCCATGCACAGTCAACCTGCAGCAACAAACAAACTTACCCCCCCCCCCATTTTTCGCTACAATTATCTACTGTTTTTTTTCTACTGGTTCTTTAATAATTCAGTGATCCACGTCCATCTTTCTTTGTTTAACGGGCTAAAATTATTGCCTGTCCCCCCTACAAAATGTTGATAGTGTCGTAAAGTATGGCGACTGCATGAGCTAAAGAAAACAAACTAAATTGGAATGATAATGGAGTATTTCAGTGGGATGGTGATGCCGTGTAAATCTCGTGATTTTAGCTTTGACGTCGTGCGAGGCGATCCTCCTGAATCAGTCGGTGTCGGCGGGGCTCTACAGCGCATGTCACAAACGAACACACCTTCTTTTTCCACCCTCCGTAGTGCAGTGTGTGTGTGTGTGTGGTTGGGGGGTTGGGGGGGTTGGAGGGGTGCGGGGGTGCGGGGGGGGGGGTGTATTCCCGCTACCAGCTTTCACCACAGCTCATTATATTTTGCCCTCGGAATTAACTAGAATTAACATCAAGGATGGTCATCCAAACAACTTAAATATAATGCACGTGTTTATTGAAGAGGCCGCAGTATAAAAACACAGTAAAAAGCCGGCTGTTTTCTCAGGTTGGGAGGCCATCGACGACTCACTTCACCTCAGCCACTTCTTAGTTTACTGCGCCAAATAAAACTAAGAGAGACCCAAGTGAATTTACGCTCTCGCAGAATTATGATACGTGACGCAGTGCATAAAGCGACCGGGGCGGAAAATGTGAGGTTATTGCTCTTGGTATAATACGGTAAATAATATTAGTTTTCCTTAATGCGGGAAAATTGTTTTGCACATTTTAGAGAAAACCATATTATGCTCAAATTCCCTGCTAATGTGCCTCCGCCGGTATTCTTCAGCCACTCTCGACGTGGAGTTCACCGCATTTCAATTTGCCCCCCCGAATATTAAGAAAACTTCTCGTGAAATATCTCCCTGTCGCTACGAGAGACTTAAATCGATTTGGATATGAAATGTGGAAACGACATCGAGCGAAGGGAGGGAACAACAACAGTCAACTCAATTTCGCTTTAACCTCTTGAAAAATAGATTTTTAATGAAGCAGCCTGCGATCTGACTGCTGGCTGTGCGCTTAAAAAACACACACACAAAACAAACAGAAGCAATAAGGTTGCGGTTGACTTTCCAGAGCAGGCAGCAGGAAGAGCTGAGCGACCTGACCTTTAACCCCACCACCGTCCGGCAGCCCTGCAGCCTCTCCTCCCCTGTCTTGCTGCTAACGCTCTTTATCCCAGCGGCGGCATATTTACAACCCCTGCAGTGAAACTCCGGCTGTGTGTGTGTGTGTGTGTGTGTGTGTGTGTCTTTTTTTTCTTTCCTTCTGTCTTTTTTTCTTTTTTTTTCTTTTTTACAAAAGACTGCAGTTAATTAAAGAACACCACATCTCAGCGGACCTGCCTCATCCCTGATCTCAGCCCGTCTCTCTCTCTCTCTCTCCCTCTCTCTCTCTCGCTCGCTCCGTGTGCGGAACATACATAATGACAATCGGCCGAGCGAGCACAACTTTTCTGGGGGTTCGGCCCACTTTGTCGGATTAAAAAGCCGAAGAGTTAAACCTGCGCGGCTGCCAGACTGCCTGCATTTATTTCGATCTGTTTTTCTCGCAGGGACGTGGCTGGATTGCGCCATTAGCTGTTAGCGCCGGGCCTCTGCGTATGTGTGTGTGTGTGGGTAGGGGGGGTCTTTCTCTCTCTCTCTCTCTCCCTGTAACTCTTAGCGCAGCGCCGAGGTTTGGAAGTGCCAATAATAAGCTGTGGTATAGCTGTCACTTTGAGCGGTAAACACATTGTAAAGCCCCAGGACCCTGCAGCTCCTGACCTCGCCACCCCCCCCGACAAACACACACACACACACACACACACACACACACACACACACACACACACACACACACACACACCCCTCCTGCCCTGAGCCACTCATCTAGCACACGAGACAGGCAGACACTGTTACCATGGATTAACTCCTCTCTTTTCCTCTCACTCCCTTTCTCCCTCACACACACACTCTCACACACACACTCATCCACGCAGGCGTGCTGGTAGCCGCACATGCGCCCTCGCCTGCGCGCTCCCGTACATCCACGACTACGAGCCGTCTGCCGTCTCCCTTTATTCATAACTTCCAGGAGATGAATCGCTTCCTGCGAGCCGCCGCTGCCCATCACTCACCTGTCGCCGGCGTCCCGCCGGGCACAGGCGTCGCGTGCACTTTTGCGTTTTGCGCGTGCACGTGCGCATGCTCGTTCGTGCGTTCGTTCCCCCCCCCCTTCTTCGCTACAGATGTCTCTGCTCGCTGACGGGTGACCGAAACAAAAACAGATCCATCAGTCCGTTAAATCACACATTATCTCCCACCACCTGGCAATTAGCCACTGCTGTGAGCTGGAGTGAGTGTGTGTGTGTGTGTGTGTGCGTGCCCGCCTGCCCGTGCGTGTGCACCGGCGTGTGTCTGTATACATGTGTGTGTGTGTGTGTGTGTGTAATCTAATAACGCTGCAGTTAACCGGTTTGCATAATGGATACGAGCTGATATATCTTCATCTGTTAGATCTACGATCCAAAAGCAATTAGGTTCAGAATAAACACATAGGCGTCGGTAGGCAGAAGCCGTGCGCGCGTGCACGTGAGAGAGTGAGTGAGTGAGTGAGTGAGTGAGCGTTCAATGACACCGTCACCTCGACTCACGCCACTTGGCACGGAGCCAGCGGTGGCGGCAGTGTGTGCGATCGTGGTGTGGGTGGTGATCAATGTCGAGCGGCAGAACTCGCTTTATATTCATCCGGCTCGTCGGAGTGCGCGGAGACACGTCACGCAGGGCTGAGGGAGAAATAATGTTGGAATATGGAAAGGGGAAGGAGGGAGGGAGCGGAGAGGGAGAGAGGGGCCACAGATCAGGGTTGGAGCAGGAGAGGAAACACGGTTACGTGTTGGTGTGGAATTATAATAGACGAGGGGGAGGAGCGGGGTCATCACAATGATGATAAATAATTCCTGATGCACACACCCGGCATCGACAACACACCCCGCTCCACTCTGGATGCGTGTGTGTGTGTGTGTGTGTGTGTGTGTGTGTGTGTGTGTGTGTGTGTGTGTGTGTGTGTGTGTGTGTGTGTGTGTGTGTGTGTGTGTGTGTGTGTGTGAGAGAGAGAGACAACGGGAATGTACGCAGAGCTGCATAAATAGTGTCAGTTGTTGTTTCTCACCTGCGTAACTAACGCTGTGTAGCACATATATCACTGGCAATCCAAGTGAGTTCGGGCAATGCATTGTACTATAAGGTGCTGTCAAATTAGTCACATTGTTGGTTAACTAATCACGGCGTCTACTGGTGCAGACGCCAGCAGCTCATTGCCATCTGTTTCATTTTCCCCACATTCTCTTTTTATTACATTTTTACCTTTTATGCTAATTTCGCCATTAGAGACCAGTGTGCCGCACTGCTTTCCTCACTTTAGACGGCAAGTGGTCTTTGCGGGTGTCAACAATTATGGCCACGCTTGGTCGGTGAGCATTATGTTGACGGAATTTGCAAAACAGCGGCCCGATTTTCCGAGATTTTCACCAGCCCGGCCGGCTCCTCGGGTGGCTGCTCCAACATGCTTGTAGTGTTTGCGAAGGCCCCGCACGGCCGCTCCGTGAATTAGAATTTCCCCGAATGATCTTCTAACCAAATAAACGTTCCTTTCTTCTCCAGAAAACAAGAATTTAGTGAAATAACAGTCAACTCGGCGGTACTCCGCGTTCGACCGCAGCTTTGTTTTCTCACGGTCGGCTCCGTAAAATTCGGTCTGAGGGTTCAGACTTGTTGTCTTCAGCGATCTCTTCGCTGGTGGAAACACGGCTGGGATTATTTGTGTCTCTTTTCAACAGTCTTCAACCAGCTCCCGCTATCTCGAAATTGTTTTCACGGTGATGAATTCGCACTGGCGGATTCAAAAAAACTTGCGTCCACCAAAGTTTGTAGATACAAGAGTTTGGATTCAAACTCGCAAACGCAATTTGACCGATTCCCGTTTTTGTGGAGAGCGTAATTTTCAGTTTATTTACGCGTACAAATACTTCAAAGTACAAAGGCTGCAGCGTTCGACGTTACGCCATGCTTATTCGGGCCAGCGGGCTCACCAAGTAGAAACGGAGCTGGAGGACTCAGCAGGCCCGATCAACCCCCCCCACGCCCCCCACCGACGGCGCCGCAAACCGATCCGTCTCCCGGCGCCGCTCATTTACATTTATGAATACGTGCACAATGGAGAATATCACTCACTCCCTATCACCACCAGCACTGTGTCCGCCTGTGTACCAGCCATCCATCAGGGGTGCTTGTGCATTTGTGTCTGTGCGACGCACAAAGGGAACCACACACACACACACACACACACACACACACACACACACACACACACACACGGGCTGGCCCCGGTGATTATCATGTAGCTGTTGTGGTCACACTGTTCATCAGTAACGCATAATAAGGCCACGTCGCCGTGTCCAGGTGGATGGATTCTGGCGTCGGGCTTCCTGCGGGCGCCCGGCCGCGCTAGACGCCATTAATTAAAACGCAGCGGGGAACACCTGTGTGATGGATGAGCTCCGATTGCATAATAAGATGTGGCCGTCTTCCTCCGTCTTCCTCCGTCTCCCGCCGTCGCTCCGCCTTTTTTTTTCTTCCTTGCAGCACAAACGTTGTCTGCTGGAAGTAATAAAGAGAGGACAGAACAAGGAAGAGCAGGTGAATTATTTCCCCGTACCCTGTTTTTTTTTTTTGTCTCATTATGGGGGCGGAGCTCCCGCCCACTCAGTCTCCTCTGCCGTTGCTCCTCTCAGCAAATGGGGGCTGGGGGGTGGGGGGATCTGTCTCTGTGGGGGGCTGGAGGGGTATTTCAGAAAAGCATGTGCTGCTTCTTAATGCGACCGCTCGGAGAGTTCCGCTCGGTCGGAGTTGCGTTTAATTTTTGCGTCACCCCTCACACACACACACACACACACACACACACACACACACACACACACACACACACACAGCCTGACACTTCCTTGTGCATGAAGTTCTCACACACACAAACAGGGCCATTGATCTGGTGAGAGAGAGAGAGAGAGAGAGAGACATAGACCAGGCTGCGATATCGAACACGCTCCTCGTTTTTCCCGCATCTCCTGATTGCTTCTTTTTCATTTCCTCAAACGCCGTCTCGCTTACGCGATCGACTAATCGGAGGCGACGCTGTGAAAATGGGGGTATTGATGTCCGCCGCGCCCACCTGCTCACTCCTAATTCACGGCCCTAACTGGTCACCGCGATGGTCTGGAAGCAGCTTCTTGTGGATTTAAGGAGTGTAGCGCCGCCGAGGGCCCGAAGGAGAGTCGGGGCTTAGTGGGGCGGCTCTGATTATGCCTGACACCAAAAAAAAAGAAAGAAAGGTGTAAGTCCTGCGGGTATAAACACCCGCCGCCGACGACTATTGATTTTAGTGACTGGCTCAACCATGTGAGGCTACTGAGAGCTTTGCACAGTGAGAAATCTCTCTGAGCAGTCGTCTGCATCTGCAGGAAACACTCCTGTCTCAGAGGAAAATTATTTTCAGGGTAAAAAAATAAATAAAATAGACTGAGGTTCCTCTGAAATTAAAGTGCTATAAAAAAACAATATTTTAAAGAGAGTAAGTGAGAAAGTGAGGGGGGGAAAAAAGAGCTCTGCCAGTTGCTGCGTTTCTCCTGGCAGGTTTGGAAATGTATTTCTGCTAGTCAACCACCAGGGAGCTGGAGGTGTTTCATGGTGGGCTGCGGTGAATTCACCAGCCCAGAGCTGCATACACATTCCAGGCAGAAATGTCACTCACCAACACCTCACCGGCGAGGAGAAAAACGAATTTTTTATTTTTTTTAAAATCACATTTCGATGGACCTGCTGAATCAACTTTATGCCTTTTTAGGTTTTGTGACAACCATGTGACAGATGGAAAATATCGAAATTGTTTTTTTTCTTTCGTTTCTTTCTCAGACTCATGAATGTGAAGCAGTACAACCTCTGCGTAAAACTGCTTTTCCTGCAAAAATAAATAAATAAATAAAGTTTTAGCACAATCGCTGAAAATTCTGAGCCGCTCTGCACGACGCGCGGAACAAATGTGCGCCGCCGCCGCCGCCGTCGCCGTCGTCGTCATGTGGATTCACTTGGAAAATTCCACTCGCCGGAGATTGATCGTGCGGTGTGATTCATAGCGCTGACACATTCTGGAGAGACAAAATCCCTTCTAATGTCATGTAGATTTATTGGGACACATGTGTTCCCCGCATGGCTTTGTTCATCCATCCAAATGGCGTTTTTCAGATCCCAGATAAAAACCATTGGCAGTAAATTTAAGCCATTAATCTCAGCGATTCTCTTTTAAAACGGGCCAGAATGACACATCCAGAAATCAAACTTTTCTTGTTTAATTCGTCCACATCTGCTTAAGTGCGTGCCCACGTTTAATCAATCATTTGCCACCTGCTGAGGAGCCGTTTAGCAGCTTTTGATAGCTCAACTGAATCCCGATGTGGACTGGGTGGCTTGTCGGTGTGAAGCAGCGATTATTTATTACATTTTTTAATCTCTGCATTTTGATAGGGTGAGCAGTCATACTTCTAAAACTACACGATGAACATGCAGTTTTGGACGCCTCCATTTGTTTTTTCCATTTGTTCCATTTGCTGTCTGGACACTCTGAAAATGATGAAAGCTCACAATTGTTCGCGATGAGCCCTGCTCAACTAATTAGTGGCGACTTCCTGGAACGGAGCGACACCTGTGTTAAGGCCAGGTGTGCAGGTGTGATGACAGAAGCTGCTTTTTTCCGCGGGCGCCTCGCTATAGCGACGGAAAACGTCCAAATTGGCGTTGTTTTCGCGCAAATAAGCGTCACCGACGTCTCCATCATCGTTCCCAATGATTCTGCTGATTACCTCTAACGGTTGATCGCGAAACTGCTGAAACTAATACTCCTGAGAACAAACACGATCCATGAAAAACACTTTCAATTATGCAACTAAGGGTACACAACTCGTCAGAAAAAAATCAAGAAAATGTACCATTTCATTTTTTTTTGCTTGAAAATCAATTAAATCCCTTTTCAACCATTATAATGGTAATCAGCGGCTAATTAATTTTTCCCGCAAATGTACAAATTGGCTGATTTGAAGTATGTGTGTTTGTGCCACGGCGGCGGAAATTAAAAACAAGATCTGGCCTGTTAATTTGTAGCCTTTAAATACACAAAAAGAATATTTCTGCAGTACTTTCAGTGAATTAGACTTTTCTTTGGTTTAACGAGCCCTGCGTTTTGGCACTTTCTCGCAATTTTCTCTATTTTTCAAAACGTCAGTCGGGACTCGTGAGGGAGAGCGAACCTGTCCGACGGTCCCTCCTGCCGTCCAGCGCCGCAAAAGGAGTTACTGCTGACTGATCTCGGCCGTCTCCGTCCTTACCTCCACTCTGAACCTGCAGATGAGTAGCGCGTTCGCCTCCGTGCGGCCGACTGGAGGTGATCTGAGGACAGGGCTCGATGGGGTGATGTGAGGACGCGGATCTGGGAAATGAAGAACGGCGACACCTCTGAGGGGGCCTCGTTTGAGGTCCGCCGTGTTTGGGCTGATGCCAGTTTGAACTGTCCCCCGTCTGAAGTCGATGAACCGCCGGGTCTTTCTTTTTCCTTCCACCCCATCGGCCGACGAATCAGATCTTTTCTTGTATCATTTCTTTCCCTTTTTTCCTGCAGATTTGGTGGCGAAAATACGGAGGTGGAACACGAATTTGCTCATGTGGGAAATCTGAACAAATGGCCCCGAGAGAGCGGCTCCCTCAGACACACACACACACACACACACACACACACACACACACACACACACTGCTCTGTTGATATTAACATTACTCTCCGAGTCGATGCCTGAGCTCTAGTAATCAGGTGCTAATAACAAGGCTGTGATGTTTACAAGCTGTTTGTGTGTTTCTGTGTGTGTGTGTGTGTGTGTGTGTGTGTGTGTGCGTCCCTCCACACGCCACACGCCAGATGCTCACGTTGCGTGTCTGTGATGTGGCTAATGGTGGCGGTGTGGCGGCGGTCTGAGGCCATATGCTGGATGGGTAAACTCTACCGACGTGACAATTAGCCATCTTCCACATTAAGGCCACGCGGCTTCTGGTGAAAACGCGGCCCGTTTTCAATCACGCACGCACTTTTTTTTTTTTTAATGGGAAAAGCATGTGTTTCTGTGTGTGCGCTGGCGCTGCTTTACTGGGTGGAAATGACGCTAACGATGGTTTTGTCGGTTCATCGGGGCAGAAAACCACACAAATGCGCGGCAAGGTTACGTTCGGATTTGAGATGATTAAAAAAACGAAAAAAAACAAATTAAAAGAGAAAGTTTGGATGTCGAGGTACGAAGCGGTTCGGACGGCTCGAGCGGGGGCCAAAAGTGCGTAGGGGACACCGAAATAATTCCTGTTGCGGCCAGAGAGAGCGCTCCGCCGAGAGGGAGGGAGTCTTTAATTGAGGTTTTATCCATTTAAGCTGTCACTAAGAGGCCAACTCCGAAACCTTTTAACCGCTCTCCGCTCGGTAATGACACAATTCGGAGAGGAGACGTGTTTGTGTCGGGGCGCTGGTGCGAACGCGTGTGCGCGCGCGCGCGTGTTTGGTGCGAGCGAGGCGGAAGGGTAATTATGCGGAAATTGGAAAGTGGCTAAGTGAATTATGACCTTGTTTCGGCAGAAGGCTTTAATCAGCGGCAGCCAGGCCAGCGAGGGAGGCAGAAATCACCGCTACACCCCCCCCCCCCCCACACACACACACACACACACACACACACCCACTCACCTCGCACCCGGTGGCGGCCAGTAAAAATGAGCGTCGGCCGGTGAGACGCGTCACTGGGAACCAGTGAGTCGACCTGTAATTCACGGCGAAGCCATTAAAGAGCTTCTCTTGGCAGGGAGTTGGTCGGCGGCGGTGACGCTTCTGTGCCAACGGTAATTCAAATAATCGCCCGGAATTGATGTTTTAGCGTAAGAATTGATGTCACGGAAGCATTCGTCGGGATTCAGCCAACATTTAATTGCTTAATCAAACTGTCCGCCGATTTCCTTTTTATTGATTTGTCATCAGAGGTGGAACGTCAGCATGTATTGGCAGTTGGCCACGATGATGTCATCAAGCGCCTTCACTCCGACTGGATGTGGTGCAGTGTGTGATTGGGTGTGTTGACCTTTGAGAAAAATACATTCATTTCACGTTACAGTGGCTAAATGTGGTAATTTGAACAAACTTTCGTTTTCAATTTATTCCAAATCTGCTTGAACCAACTTTATTTTTTTCCCTTCCGCTCGTTGTCTGTGTTGACCCGAGCTTTGCTCCGTGTTTGTTTTAGTGAGTTGCGGGAAGTTTTGTGCCCTCCAGCTGGCCCGAGACCTCAGAAAAATGTTCCGTCTCGGCCTAAAGATTCGAGAACTCGGCTGTTGTGTTTTATTTTCCCCTGCAGGGGAGTCGCGGTGTCGGAACAGAAGGGCACACATTTACATGTTTGCTTAACCTCCTATAATATTGAGTAAATGTAAACACTGATGCTGCAGCTGAAGCGGAGACATTCGGAGGCCTGACTGTAGGAGTTTGGAGTAAGAATGGTTTGGCTGCAGCCGCTCACTTGTCCTCCCCGTCCTGCTCAGCCTGTGCTGCTGCTGCTGCTGCGAAGCCTTTTTAATTTTCCTGCGCTGCTCTTTTCCCGGCC